>NW_027072078.1:32392941-32557941 GCF_038088225.1 Cyrtonyx montezumae | reverse complement strand
AGCTCAAGTATATTTGTTTGGGATATGTTATCTGCTTGATATTCAAAGGAACCAGTAGTCTAGAAGAATAAGATTGATGAGCTAAATAATATCTGAAGAAAAAAGAAAAGATGAATGAACGTAGACGCTATCAAAGCTGTTGTTTTACTCTGAGTTCACATTGGCTCAGCATTTCACAATAAATTCATTCAGAACATCAAGTTACTGGAAAAAAAATCCTCCGCTTGAGAAATATGCAACAGTTACTGATGAGTCAGAAGTTGGAAGTAGTAACACCACTATGCACAATTTAAAAGTCCTATTTTTCTGTATTATTTGACTGTTCTGCAATCCTAAATAACGCCACTGCAGAAGTATTGTAAAGCCTTTTCAGTTGTCTTCAGCACGTTCACTCTGAAAACGTGAGATGTGAGGGTGGCCTCAAAAATGGTCACTGTAGAATAAGACCGTCTCATTTCCTATGTGCTTTAAAATCTTGCCCAAAAGATGGCACTAACATTGTTTTTGGTAACGTACATTGGGTATAGATTTAATTCTTCTCCAGATAAAGGTATTCCTGAAGTGGTCACAGAGAGATGTTGTAAGAACGTTCTTAATAATCACTACAACCATCGCTGTGTAGAAATAGAGATCTACATCATGAGCATCAGGTGCTGCACACAAAGCTGGTGCTCGACCAGCAGACATATCTGTCAGAGTACAGACACAGAGCTGTGAAATCTGCCTCCCAGGACTATCAAAATCTATGCAATATGCCATACAACGTACCAGAATGGCATCATACACTTAAGTCACACACTATTAAAGCTCCTGAAAAGTATGCTCTCACAGTGTATGTTAAAACAGTTTATTTCCAGTATGAATGAAGGCCATCTTTCCTTTCCTACCTAATCTGATCCTGTCTGTAGCCTTGAGGAAGGTAGGCCCCAGTAAAGCTAAAAATTTGGCACTGACCTGTCAGGACCAGAGCATGTGAGAAGCAGAGGGCTCAGATGGGGTTGCCAGAATTTTCAGCAGCCCTGAGGAGGAAAATAATCATAGAATCAAAAAATATCTTGAGTTGGAAGGGATCTGCAAGGATCATTGAGTTCCAAGTCCTGGCTGGGCACAGCATCACCCAAAATCAGACCGTCTTGCTCCCACTGAACTCAGCAGAAAAACTATTTGTGAAGAGCCAGGCCCAGATTTCAGGAGGAGGAGCTTCTTCTGAACACGTGATGATTTTCATGCCATACTCTTTCCAGAACAGATAACTCGGCTTCCAAAGCCTTCTGGTACATGAGGAGTGAGAGGATGTGCTGGCACTGTGACAGACAAAAACCAGAAGAAGTCATGAGAGAAGATAACAAGACAAAGAAGTCAGTGTGATAGGCGTGCCTATGGAATGAGGGCACACTGCTTGTGCTTTGTGCAACCAACACCAGGGCTGTTGTGGGATCAGGGAGAAGGAAATAATGGTGCAAGTCAGGCCGCCCAAGCATGGAGGTCAGAAAATCCCACAGGTGCCATGGGGCAGAGTGAGTGCATCCCAGGAATCAGAAATGGGCAGGAAGGCTGGTGATGGGGAATAAGGGAGCAGCAGCAGGCATAGATGGAGTCCCGCTTAAAGGTAAAAAGGAAGAAGGGAGGAAGAAAAGGAATGAAAGGAAGGAAGGAAAGGAAGGAAAAGGAAGGAAGGAAGGAAAGGAAGGAAAAGAAGGAAAGGAAGGGAGGAAGGGAGAGAGGAAGGAAGGGAGGGAGGGAGGGAGGAAGGAAGGAAGGAAAAGAAAGAAAGAAAGAGAGAGAGAAAGAGAGAGAAAGAGAGAAAGAAAGAGAGAAAGAAAACAGAGGATCTGGAGGTAAGCAGCTGTAGACAAGTGGCTGCCGAGCCTGGCAGGGCACAGAGGCCAGGAAAGGGGATACCTCTATCTGGGAGCAGCTGTGCACTGGGGCTGTTAGGCAGTACTGGAGGAGAGGATGGAGAGCCTGGGATGAGAATGCTGCTGAGTGGGAGAACTGGAGGGCTGTGAGCAGAGGAAATGGGTGCAGGGTCTAGAGGCAAAGCAGGGAGTTTGGGAGTGGTGGTACAAGCAGATGTTAAAGGTGAGTCAATTAAAAATTAAGTGGGGAGGGATGGCACTATTCAACACTACTTCTTTTCCAGCCTGAGGAGATCTGTCTTGGCCCTGCTGTCGCTCAGCCCTGAGGTCAGCAGAGAAGGCAGCTCTTGGGTAGGGAAGCCCTGGCCACTGCTGTTACTTTTGGTTTTAGTTTACCAGCGACACAATCCTATTGTGCCTTTCCAGCTTCTGTTTTAGTTGTTATACCAGATCAAACAAAATACACATCCCCCTCCAACATGATTTTTTTTCATTGAAGGAATTAGGGAGAAAAGAGAAGTGTGGACCTGTGACTGTGCCACAAAACAGTACTGGGTACAACACAGCGACATGGGGGAATTTACAAAAGTGAAAAATTAGATACAGCTACCGAGGCCGCCAACCACAGGTGGATTCTCTGCCATTAACATAAAACCCCTCAGTTCAGAGGAATCCAAAGAGCACGGCCCCAATTACTGCAAGCTGCCATCCCTGCTCCCATCGAGGTCCCCATGAAAAATCTCACGCCGTGGTTGAAGGGCCTGAAAATCCCCAGCTGATTGCTGGGAAACTCCCTGCAACAATATCCCCGCTCACAGAAAGTTTTTTATGCTTCAGGAAATCAGATCATCTAAATGCAACCGGTTGCTTTTGCACAGGAGAGGGGAGCGAATACCTGCAGCTCGTCTGGCTCTAAGAGCACCGATGCAGGAGAATACCTGGGAAAAAACTCCTACAATAGGGTGCTGAGCCAGAACGGGACTCTGCTGCCCCTTCACCCCCTGCTCAATGAATTTTGCAAAAACCAAAGGGAACTGCCATCCTAACAACAGGAACTGGACAATTTGTGGTAGGTGCTACGCATGGCAGTGCTAGTAGCAGCAGGAGTGCCATGAATATGGAAGTGAGGAGATAACAGGAGGAAGGGACATTTGGAGAGAAGCATCTCACTCCGCTTCTCATAACAAAAACTAGTTTTCAAATCTTCGGCAGCGAAGCAAATGGGTAGGGTGTCACTGGTTCAGCTGAAAACTCACTTGCACCTTATGGTCACCATCTGTGGTGTGGAACGTTTTCAACCTTGACAAAGCAGATTTGTCCAAGGATATTTCCTCTCTTTGAAATAAGAGAATTAGCTGGTAAAACCGGAACCTGTGTTGGCACATCTACACTCAGGCGAGCTCTGGAAAGAAGTATATCATCGTGACCAGCGTCTGGTTGCCAACCTGTAAAAAGTAACACCCAGCACCCCCAGGCTGCTCCAGCTGCATCGCTGCTGAGCAACACCAAAGGCCTCCGTCTCTCCCCCTTCTTCTTTAAAATATGAAGTGCCCCGTGAGAAGCTCATGGGAAGAAAGGCTCGTGCAGCAGGTGGCCACATCTGTGCCCGTCTTGCTGCGTCCCAAGCAATTTGCTCCCTAGGAACTCCTGGGATGAAACGCAGAGCAATGGCAGGCGTGGAGGGGTGAGAAGGTGGGTGGAAGGGACATGTGTGGGCACCACTGACTGCGTCTCAGTGAGAACCCAAAGCCCACGAGGTGCTCGCCCTCCTCTACAGCTCAGCGGTGAGAGATTTCCTCCAGAGGCCAGCCAGCTGACAAATACAAAACCAGCATGTGTTTCAGATACGTATGCGCAGCCACTGTTGAGATGGAAGGGACCATGAATGTATAAAATATAGATGGTTTCCATTTGATTTGCCCTTCATTCGAGAATTCTCCATTGCATTCATAATACTGCTGCCTTTGTGTATTTTTTCAAAGGACTGAGTGAATAACCCAAACGATGCCTTCATCTCTGGACACAGCCTTTCATTTCAACTCATTTAACATTTTAATTATTCCTTAAGTGTTGTAGGAGGATTCTGTGTTAATCTGGAGAGCAGATCTGCAGAATTCCGCTGGGATTTCCCAGCACGACTTTGGGCAAGCCATTCTATCTCCCCATACTTGAGCCTGCAAAATGGGGACAAACCAACTTGGTGCCTCGGAGGTGTAACTGAGGATGAACTCATGCCCATATGTGACTGCAGAACACATCTCGAGGCTGAAAGGACTTGTGTAGAAGGACAGGACCACTGGTGCTTTTTGCTTCTAAAGAGGTAATGATGCTTTGCTTTTCCCAGCCACAAGCCTGAATGTCACTGACATTTTTGAACTTTTGAGGAAGTACATGGCCTATTGCCACTACAGCCACACACATAAAGTTCAGTCTGTTTTGACTAGATTTAATCTGCTTGTTGTTTGATGCTTGAATTTTACTTCTCCTCCCAACTTCAGCATTTTTTTCCCCATAAAGAGGTGGAATCCCACCGAGTTCTGCTTCAGCGGAGGCAAGTAGCATTGTTGGGGTAATTAGAATCCAATTAACGTAGTCAGATTTAACCGCTTCATTTCCAGCTCTGGCGCACAGTGTCACACGCTCCGGTGACACAGGAAGCACTGCAATGTGAATTAACAAGAAGCAGCCAGGAGAGACAGCACGGCGATTGTCTGCCTGCAGAAACCACAAGAAAGGGCACGGCCCTCACCATCAAGAGCTACATACGTAACTCTGGCCTTTAAAATGTGTGACAGTGACTCAGAACGAGGAAGGCAAGAAAATCTGCAGAAAGAGCAGTTTGTCACAATGTGGGATTCGTTTCTTCAACAGCTATAACCTCAGTTTCCTGATTCAGCAACTTTGATGCCTATTAATTAAAGAAATAAAGTGAAATGGCAGCATGTTTGCATGGAGAGGTGGCAGAACGGAGTCCAAAAGAGAAAATCTTTGGTGGTCAGGAAATCTTTGTTTGTAGTGTGCCTGTGTTGAAGAGGAGTGCTGCTAGCGGAGCTGGGAGAACCTCTGCACGACCACTGAGCTTATCAAAGCCTCAGAAACACTCGACCACGGGGAAGGTTTGTCCTAATTTCTTCTGGGGTGAAACTCTCAACTTCTCATCAAGTGTTTCAGGTTGGGTACTGGGATCAGGTTGGATACTTGAAAAAGTGATCAGTTATGAGCACATGCTGCCAGGGAGTGGTGGAGTCCCAATCCCTGGAGGTGTCTAAGAACTGTGGAGATGTGGCACTGAGGGACATGGTCGAGTGGCAATACTGGTGGTAGGTGGACAGTTGGACGTGATGATCATAAAGGTCTTTTCCAACCTTACTGATTTTGTGATTCAATGTTTCTAAAATGCCCAAAGCCTAGCACTGGGGCTCCAAAGCAAAATCAAAATAGAGTAGATAAATAATAAATTAAATAACATAAGTTAAAGCCTGCTGGAAATGAAAACTGATTAGCCAGATTTCACAGAGGGCTTCAATTAAGTCTGTTTCTCATTTTTGTTTATCTATATTTAATACTGATAAGTAATGTTATTTCATTACAATTCTCCAAAGGGTGTTTCCAGTGTTTCTTAAAGGGATAGCCAGACTTGAAAAAAAAAAAACAGAACAACCTGTGGTTCAGGCAAAATTCCAAGTTAGTAAAATGGAAAAAGAGCATCTCCTGTGCTCTGTTCCCATTCTGACTTCACAGCTGCTACCCAGAGCCCCGTCCTCTTCAAGTGTGTAAAGCCTGCAACATTGCCTACTGCTGAGCTTAAGTGCTTTGCTCATGATTCATTTATTCACCTCACAGTTACGGGAAGAAGGCCCAAGAAGCCCAATTTTGTTTTATATTTACAGAAGGAGGAAGCCAGTTCTAAAAAGTTGCTTCTCAGCATTCGTTTAGAACGAGAAGTAATGGTCTTAAGTTATTCTGAGTGGGGTCAGGTTGGATAATAGGGAAAATTTATTCTCTGAAAGAGTGGTGATGCACTGGCACAGGCTGCCCAGGGAGGTGGTGGGGTCACTGTCCCTGGGGGTGCTCCAGAGCTGTGGTGGTACCGAGGGATGTGCTCAGTGGGCAGGACTGGGGATCCTAGAGGTCTTTTATAACCTTAATGACTGTGATCCCATGATTAGAATTAAGAGGCAGTGACTAGCAATTGGGAACATTCGATAACCTTGATCCTCACAAAAAGCCATGTTTGGAGATCAGTGTGATATCCCAGAGCCCTCAGTATCTCCCTTGCCCACCTATAACCCATGCAATGTGACAGGGCAGCACATCAATGGTCAGGAGGAGCTGGACACAGGGCAGCAGCACATGGGTGTGGGTTGCATCTCCACATTCCAGCACAGGTCACCTTCCTGGCCTCAGACAGCAACCTGACAGCCATGTACTGCATTACTTCACTGACACAGAAAGCTGAGCTGCGTTTCCTACAGCTACCTAATGCTGTTTAATTGTGCTAATTGAACACCAGTGGGCTTCACAGCAGGCTTTACCTCAGGCACAGCAAAAAGGAGAAAAGCAGGGAGGAGAGAGGTGGTGGTCTTTTTGGGTTAGAGAACTCGGTTACAGGGGGTCGGAGGCCTGTCCTTATGTAACAGTACAGCGTTTGTTGGATTTGTGGTTTTGAGGCTATGCACTGAGCAGTGGTGGCTTAAGTCATTGTGGGGAGTGTTCTGCTTGCAGATTTTCTGCACAGTTTCTAACTTCTGAGCCCAGGTGACTTGAGTAGATGCTTGGGAGAGGTGCAGGTTGTGCTGCTGCCGCACTAGGGTGCCCTCGTGCCTCCTGCTGCACCCAGATCTCATCCATTTGTCTTCTGGTTTGCAGCCTGGGCAGAGCTGTGCCTCCAGCTGGGCTGCTGGGCACCTGAAAGGCCGTGAGAAATTAGGAGTGTTCCTGCAGCTCCCAGGGACACAACTGAGACTCACAGTGCTCAGTGTGCTAAGGGATTCCACAGGAATGCAGAGATGTGCACTGTTTTCTTAGTCTGTTTCCCAGCCTGAAACCCAAGTCTGAATGTAGTGCTTCTTCTGTGCAGAAAGGAAAGGCTGGGATGCCTGCCTGCTTCTCCTACAAGTAGGGTTTGTGGCAGCCTTCATCTCAAACTTCAGCCTCACATCTCCTTCACAAGGCCCCCAGCTGTGCTCCTGTGCTGTCCCCCTGTGCTATTGCACCGTGAGCTGCTCTGCAACACGTGCTCGAGTCCAGGATAGACAGAGAACTGACTAAAGAAAATTAAGCTCCACCTTGATGTCCCACTTTTCTCAGGCTATGTTTTTGCAACTTGGTAGCAGATGGTATGTCTTAGGTACATCACTTCAGAGATGCCAAGTGATGTACTATCTATCAGTGTTTTTGTTTAATGATGAGGGAAATTTTGACTCCCGCTTACACTTGGGAAGCTGCAACGTGGAGACAGGTGTGATGCTATTTTGTAGTGCTGTATCATCTACCCAGAGCTCTCCGTGTCTATTTTTAATCTGAACACAATGGGAGCTATTCATTAGGGAAGCATATCTGGGTGCCTCATACAAATTCTGTATGCTGTGATGGTATATTAGAGCATCTTAATTTTCTTCAGAGACTGCAATTAATGGTAAGTTTGGTTTGCACTGTGATTTTTTTCTTTTATTTGATAAAATAAGGTTGCAAATAGAGGGGAGCTGAATCATAGCAGGTGGCATACGTGGCTCCAGCCAGAATAGCTTAACATGTGCATCCAGTCCATCTCCTATAAAGGAGATATTTCATTTCAAAGCTGGTGCCTTGAAAGCAGAACGTGGAGACTGTTCAAGGCATCTCAATGACAGCTTCACTGTAACTGCAGTGGGACTAATGGCATGATCTCATACTACGTGAAGGTATGATGTAATAAAGGAATTGAGGCAACATGCAACTGAATGAAGAGTTAAAAATGTAAGTGATCGGTGTGTAGTTGCTGTTTTTAAAAGTGAGGCTGATGACAGTGTTGGACGTAACTGCTCCTTCTGGGTTTTTCTTTTTTTTTTTCCCTTTATTTCACTATGTATATACAGCCAACCCATTGGTTTACACCTCAGCCTTAACTTAACACAGTGCTTTCCACAAGTCATAGGCCCAATGCTTTGGGTGGACTTGGATTGTTGAATAGATGTCATCATAATTTCCAGATTTGTGAGATTGTAAGGAAGGAGCTTTTATTTCCTTTCCACAATAAAATGCATTTTTTTTTCTGAAGACCTAGAGTTGAGCTGTTATGTGAGAAAATATTGATTAGTGAATCACATTTCTTCGCTATAAAGGCTTGATCATCAAATCACCTGAAATCTGTAGAGGTCTTGAAGCTGCAGTGCTTCTCTCTTGGCTGTTTTCTGCCACACCTGGATGAAAAGATGGGGATTTCCCCTGCAGAGGCACCTGGAGGAGGCTGACCCCGCTGTTTTTCTCAGGTGTTATCTCAGACACTGGTCTTATTGAGCCTCTAGCAACAGAAAGTGAACAAACTCTTGACAGAACATATTTTTCTTTGAACAAACATAGCAGAAAGGGGAAAAAAGTAGGAAGAAAAACCCCCAAAACACTACAAAGTAGTAATTAATTACAAGGTCTGTGGCCTTGGCTTGGTGTCGAAGAGAGCCTGTGGTACTCAAGGAGCTGAGAAAGCTGTGGGGCGAAGGGCTGTTCTTGGAAACAGGGAAAGGTGCTTATGGATAATCTGGGGGATTGCGTCCAGAACAGGGAGGTCTCGGGGACATTAAGGAGGTTTAACGTGCTGAACGTCAGCAGTTGCAGGCATCCTGGCCTCAAGTGAGAGGTAGTCTGTCCTCAGGAGTGCTTGCAAAGAGGTACAACTGAGAGCAAGCGAATGTTAGAGACTCGCTATTGTGTTTTAAATGAATTCTTTGACCTATAGCTTCATCTGCCGTAGTATGAATGAGCATTGCAGGCTGAGCCTTAGATATTTATGTTCATTTAACAATCTGTAATAAGCTATTGGGACTGATTTTGACATGTACACTGAAGTTATTGCTTTCTTATCAATATCACGGTACATTTATCAGCAGAGAATGATAATTGCATTGCTATGTATATAACTGATGTTGTAGTGGGACGTTCACTACGCTGCGCACAAATTGAATGCGTTTCATCTTAAATACAAACCTATTAATTAAAATCAGAGAAATAGAGAGCTTTAAATTGCCACCTAAGAGGCATCTCGGAGCAGCACCTTCTCCATTAAACAACTTGAAGCCTCACACAACCTCCTACCCATCTATTTATTTATTTTAGAAGGAAGGAGGAAGTGCATGGCCAGAGCCTGGCAGGGCTGCAGTCAAGGGCACAAGAACACAAGGAACAGGACAGAAGCAGGGCTGATGAGGCTGCTGCAAAAGTCTGGGAACATATTTCTGCACTGCAGCAGGCACTGAGCAGCATCTGCTGTGGTTGTAGCAGCAAAAGTAGCATTCGTTCCATCCCTTGCTTTTCACACACTAGTAACTTAGACAAATGCACTGCATATGTGGACACAGGTAGTCATCTGCACTTCTCGAAGGTATCCAGCCAACTCTGAGTTTTAATTACTTCTAACTTCCACATTAATTTCCTTCCAACCTGGTTCTTTTTCTTTTCTTTCTTTCTTTTTTTTTTTTTTTTTTTGGAGACAATGATGAACTAAATATGAGGCCAGTCTTTAAGCAGGAAGTAACTTAAAGCAAGAAATCCTTTTTAAAAATGACAAATCTTAACTCAAGTTTACCAGGATACACAGGTTTATACTCACAGTAATCCAGAACAGCAGAGAAAGCCTGGGGAGGATTTCCCTGCCACAATTTAATGGAAGTAATAAGAGAGAACGAGTCAGACCATACTTGAAAACTAATTGCCCATTATTCCAGTGTGATGATGGTTAACATTAAGATTTTCTGCAGTTCAGGTTAGAGAAGCACAGAAATGCTGATATCTCTATTACACTCTGGGCAGTTGATAGAGATGTAGTAAGAATTAGCTGGGAGAAGGTGCAGTCCTCAAGGTCCACCTCTGCTGGCAGGGTGGAACTGGAAAACAGTTTGTTTTTCTCAGCTTTGGGTATAGAGAGTAGGTGATGACTGTTGATTTCCAAAACGTTGCTAGCTTCCAGCAGACCAGTCAAGGGGTTGCATGCAATCATCCCAAAGTGTTGTGGTCAGCCCCTTCCCAATTCCTACAGCAGCACTTCCCATTTGCGAATAACAATCCCTGCAGCCATGGGAGGGAGGCAGGACTTTGTGCCTCTTTATTCATGTGTGCAGATGGAGGCAAGAAGAGATCCGCTTCAGCTTTTAAATCTGACACTGTAGCTAAAGTTGCTTTTCAACTTGAATTAACAGCGTCCCCTCTGCATGCCCTGCAAATTGATGTGGCCGTGCTTCCACATTAGTTGTTAATGTATTCTGTGCTAATAATGTAATTATTTAGAAAACGCTCTCTACTTTATCACAGGAAAAAAAAAAATCAAAAGCCAAGCATAATCTAGGAAAGATCTTGTTCCATTAGCAACCCCCCAAACAGCCACGTGTAATTTTTTCCAGAAGTGACTCAAAAAATTCACCTTGTGACACGGTGACTTGTGTAAAATAGCTGCTGTTACACAAAACTCGTAGCAAGGAGCTCCAAGAGAGCAGCACTACACTGAAAACAACTGCGGGCTTTGCTCCGAAACCCTTCTTTCCCTCACACCTGCTACACCAGCACCTGCAATCTTTCCCATTCTTGTCAAATGTTTCCAGTTTGAGATGAGTAATTGTGCCAGAATTCAGAAGAAATGTTATACTTAATAACGTATTACTGCAATAAAGATCTTAAAGGCTTTTATTTGCAAAGGTTACTATGACAGCTGTTCGGCTGAATATATATTTTTGAAATGGATATTTATGTTCTTCCACAGCTATTTGAATTCTTCTTTTTCTTCCTGGGTTGTATCTGAAACACTTTTTTTTTTTTTTTAATGAGATTTGGAATGCTTTTCATTACTTAATTTATCTGGACCATTCTGCTTAATTGCTAGGAATCACTTCCCTCACATAAGGTATGTACATCTTCCACCTTCAATTTTTAATTGACTGCGATTTTATTTGCTGTACCTTTCTCATCTTATCTTAATTGATGGCACTGTGACAGCTCCTTTTGAAATAGCAGGCGGGAAAGACAAAGTGTTTTCATACATTTCAAGGCCATTATGGCTTTCGAGCCCATCATCTGCAGGAGGCAGATCGCAGACATTTGCACAGCCTACCTCAATTTTGAGTTATTGAGTCTGCAGCTCAGGAACTTCTGGCTGAGCTTAAACATATCTTCTAGGAAGTTTTCCAATTTGAAAGACTTCAAGTGACAAAAAATATCCCACGTTCCACGCGCAGTATCCAAATGTTAAATTGTTCTAGCAGTTAAATTATGTGCAACGTTAAAAATTTACACCTCATTTCTGGTATAACTTTTTCAGCTTGGGTTTATAGGCAGAGGGCCACATTATGCCTGTATCTGTCTTGTGATTAACAGCACTTCCAGGATTGTGTATCTTCCCTGATTTATTGAACGGGCTCAAACGTAGGCTGGAATAAGTGGTGTATAGCTGCAGGAGGATTTTTCAAAAGACAATCTGAATGCACACTGGACAGTAATGATGATAGTTACAGAGAAAAAGGTTTTGTGTTGTAGGTATGGAGAAGGGATGGGACGTCCAAGGGGTGAATATTGCATGTGAAATCTCCCATCCATCACAATTGTTTCAATGGCAGTTGATCTAGAGCATGACCAGATATAGTTGGCAGGATCTAGAGCATTGCTCTGCTTCTTTTGTTTGTCCTCATATTGATTTCTTGGGCAGCAAGTGGGCAAGGTGAACATATTGGGTGTGTCTGGTACACACAGAGAGAAGAACAGGATAGCGAAAGTGGGGCAGTGAGAATTCACCAAACACCTCAAGAGAAGTTTGTGGGTTCACCACAGTGAACAGCAGAGCTGTGTCTGAACACTTCTGGCATGAGCCTACATCAATTCTCTGTCTTCTCACCACAAACTTCCTTCTGGAGTTTTCCAAGAAACCTCAGACACCCCACTTGACAGAGTCAGACCTTTCTACAGCAAACAAATGTGAGGGCCTGATGCTATTATTGGGAAAATATGTTCCTCCATCCTGCAAGATTTCCAATGGCAAATACACCTCAAGGACAGAGAGCCCAACGGGAGCTGACACGAGATTGTGCTTTAAATTTGAGTGTATTAATGGTAGAACAAAGCATGAATAAAGGTGTGGTGCCATTTCATAACACATTTGCACACTGGCCTTACAAATACACCATGGATTATTTCAAAGTGGCCAGCTCCAAAAGCGTGAGGGGTAAATCGGAGCAATGTGGCCATCAGCCATGACAAAATGGTCTCAGAGGTGTCGTAACCACCATCCAAGTCCTCCAGGATTGTTCCTGTTGCTGTGTTTTGTCTGGGCAGCCAAAACTTCTATAAACAGGAAATGGCAGACTTCAGATGATTTCTCTGCATGAATACAGATCGGTTCAAGCCTTAGCGATCGTCACCCTTCTTACAAACAAGACTCTGTTATGCGAATAGTCAAAGGTGATTAAACTGTTGTGACTACCTAAGTACTTACACATACACTAATGAGTGCTAATTTAGCCTATATGTCCTGCTCCAGGAGCTAAGGTATCAATATTCTTTTCGTTCCTTACGCTGCTAGGAGTTCTGAAGTTTTTCTTCTTTCTGAAACTCTTTTCCTATAAATACCAAATAAAAGCACAGTTTGTGCAATAGTTCCAGAGATATCAGTTGACCCAGACTGTATTTGTTTCCCTGAGCCATGTTTATAGCACTCTGGGGAAAACTGGAGTTTCAAAACCAGAACATCTATCCTCTGACAAATCTGCTGAACTGTGGAGCCTTACTTCCTGAGTTCCAGGTATTTCTTTTGGACTAGACACAGTAACACTTGTACATCATTCTGAGTCATTGCCTGTGCATATGTGAGCATTGCATCCATTTTCTCCTGTGCCGACAAGACACTGCCAAACATTTTAGCTTAAATAGAGCTGTATCTACAGCATCATTTTTTTCACACGCTTTTAAGCGCAGTGAAAACTGAATTCTGATTTACAATCTTTTGGAATTTGTTTTTCACAGTGGTTTATGCCAAAGATGTTTTATTCATATAAAACACATGCCTGGCATTTGTTTCATTAAGATATTAAACTTGCACTCCATTTGCTCTCACCTAAGAGATCGGCCACGTAGATGATTCCCAAACCTGAGTCTGTGGTGGGTATGGCTAAGTAACTCAGAAAATGGCCCGTGACCTCATCTTTCACAGCTATGACTGGGCAAGCCCACTGTTCAGAGTCCTGATTCAGTGGCAATTAAACAAACCAGAAAAGCACCCAACCCCACCCATTGCAGCTGGAGCTTTGTCTGAATGTGATAAGAGATCATTAATTTTCAATTTGACCTCAGCCTATAATGTTCAAGTGGCCTCTTTGTTCTCACAGTGATGTTACAAGCAAGGTCTGAGTCAAGGGAACTGGAAAGGAAATATTAAAATAGTCCTGAAAACTCCTTAGCTTTGTGATATTGCTCCTCCTCACTTTGTGACTGTGCACACCTTATCCACTGGACAATCACGACTGCCCAACGTGGATTTCCTGCTGCTGACTGCTTCTCTCTCAGAGCAAACAATAGTGCTCCACAAAGGTGACCGATTGGGCAATGCTAATAACGAATATTGAAATAGTGCAGCAAAAACATGCTGTGAACAAATGATAGGCCAAAGTTTATTTATATCGAACGTCTGTGAGTAACATTTGTCACAATTTACAAGCAGAATAAAAGCTGAAATTCACTGATTAAAGTGTTCCCTATGAATAGCTCATACAGCTCTGAATTCAAAGACGTATTTGAAGAAATCGTTATTACAATTCACTGCTAAAAGAGCTATTGTGAACCTATGGACACATCAACAGCTGTCTATGGAGAATTATTATTATCAGAGAATATAAAATGTCCTATTTTTAACAGATAATCCCAGAATCTGGATTGAATTAGAATGAAGGAGAGCTCATCTTTCACATCCTTTTTCATTCAGGCATTTGGCAAGCTGAGAATTCACAGAATGTAATTTAGGATGCTTAAATTGTAGTTTGTTATTGGTGGTTTCTTGTTGTAACACCTCAGATGATTAGGCAGAGGACCTGCTTTTGGGTCATCCTGCAGATGCACAACCACTCATCCCAGCTCTCAGGTGTCTTAGGTTTCTGTTTGGCCTCACAGATTTGAATGTAAGTGGTATTTTGGAGGGTTAGGGCTACGTTGTGTTCCCCTCCCCTGACCCTGTTAAGCAAATCCAGTTTTCCATCAACTAACTCATGCTTTGTACTGAAACAGAACATTGAAATTGGAAGCATTCTCTCCTTCTTATAGAATTAACACGACTGAGTGAGATCAGAACTAGGACCAGCACCCATTAGACATTTCAGTTTCTCTGTGGATTTTCTGGAGGAAGAAATCCTGTGTCAGAATTGTCCCATCACATCTGAGGAAAAGGTACATGCAATATCCTGACTGCATCTTCAAACTCCTTCACGATAGTTTGGGAGACCTGCTCAGAAGCTTGTGGAGCTGTGTGCTTTCACAGCAGGCGAAGGAAACTTCTTCTGATGCAAACTTGCTGCCATTCACACACACACCCCCACCTCTGCCTGCCAGAAGGAAATCAAGAAGGAGGCTGGACAGAAAAAAGTGCTTTCACCTCTGACTGCTGATGCCCTGCCCTTTGCAGAGCAGAACAAGACCCTGTTTGTTCTGGCTCCGTGTCTCAGTGCACCTTCAGAAGGTGCAAGAGCTTCTGAAATGTCTTCCTGCTCAACAGAGAGGAGAGGGAGGTTGTAATCTGAGCACAGAGCAGGCTCCCCATGCAGAAAGTTAAACCTCCTGACTTCCTGATATGTAAATCCTTATTTGCTCACACTGGTCATGTAAAAGTAGTATCTCATCTCTAGGATGCGATGTGAGACTTGCAGCATGACTGCAACCCCTCATTTCTTTGTGTGCTGGAGGGGGAGAAAAGGGAGACATGCACAGACAGATCCAGCAAGGCTTGGACACCAAGGAAAGCAACAACCTCGTGAGAAGCAGAGACATAATGATGGCTTGCCAAAACATATTTTAAACAAACAAACAAACAAACAAACAAATGAGAGATTTCTGTTAACTAGCAAATTGTAGGACTTAGTAATTTTCGTTCCTAAGCATGCTGACTCTAGGTTTTACGTGCCAAAGAACTCTGACCTCAAGGAATGTTTTCCCTCTTGACCTGAACAACTTTATGTAAGTTTAAAAGTATTGCAAAGGTATGGCTCAGCTAGTTAATCACTTATTTGGTCACTTCCTATCAGAGTCAAAGATAAAAAATAATTGCTCCTTCTTGATACTGCCTGTTGGACTCGTTAAGTGTATGTAGACTTTCTGGTGGGAAAAAAGAAAAGAAAAGTGGATGTGGGTTCAACAAAGTTTCAGCTTCCTGATGATATACATTCAGACAATCAGGGAAAACAAGCAAAAACAAGCAACATTATCTACGTCCCACCACATTATGTGGCCTACGTGAACAGCTCAGGCAGAAACTGAGGCCGATAACACTTTCTAAATACCTAGACAGAAGAAAAACATCCTTTGGAATACTTCTGAAGTCAAATCATGATCTTGAGTAAATTTTCTGCAGGTCAGTGGACAATGTGGCACTGGTTTCAAGTATTTTTTGCACTTCCCAGTTCTGGTATCGATCTGCAGCACTGTCAGCTAGCTGGCCCATCTACGTTCAAGTGATTATTGCTAGGCTGGTGGCTGGAACTGCAAATATTGTGATGAGTTCTTCCAGATCTGCACTTTGTATCACAGCTGTTTTGAATATATATTTTTACTGCTTTGTTTTCTTATCCGATGTTTAGTATCGTGAATGACATATTAATTAACCAAATTCAGAACTGGTTGATCCAACAACTGGGAGGCTTATATTTATCATTGTTCAGTAATACTACCCAAATGTCAGCTCTTAGTTTGAAAAATTCCTCTGAACTAGTAAACCAGAGAATAATAAAGATACTATAATTTTCTTTTACTAAAATAAACAGAATATTTTCTTAGTTAATTGTTTACATGTCTCACTCCTGTCACTTCTTTCCTTTCATCCTCATTTTTCTTGTTTTCCTTTATTCATATTTCATCTCTTGAACTCCTTATCTCTCTAATCCCTTATCCTTTATGTTCTTGTTTTATCTCTCATTCCACTACTTTATTCCATGTTTCCTAAGCCTATCTCCCTTCCCATGCTAGGCTCCCCAGGCTTTAAATGCCCTCTGAACCCTTTTCCCTTTCCCCCAGTTCTGTACCTTTCTCTTCTCTTTCATTTTCCTTACAGCAATCTCAGCAGAACAATGCTAGAAGTAGAGCTGGCAAGCTGACAAAACAGAACACTTGGAAAGAAAAGTTTACTCAAAGACGCACATATTTCTTTTTGAAAAGTACATATCTATAGGAAGGTGTTGCCAAATCTTCTGCTTTGTCAGATGTGAAACTTTGAGCAGCGCTGATGTGAGGGAAGGGGCAGGAAACACTATCAGGTCGCCAGATGAGTACAGTTAGGTGGGATTCCTAAGTGCACGTGACAGCAGTAATTCAGGATATTATTTCTCATGTAAAAATAGCCATGCAAAATTAACACAAAGGGTTTGGTATAAAAAGATAAAAGCCAGGAAGCTCAGGGGCTGTGCAGCTCTTTTTATCTTGTTTCATTTTGGTTAGGGGATTGCAGGGAAACAGCAAAAGAGATAGAGTGTTTATATGAAGACATCTGGGCCAAGGTGTAGTCACAAAAAAACGTTATTGTATTGCTGCTTATCAAATGGCCGATCTGGGTAGGAAGAGGACGTGAACGTAAAGGAGATAAACTTGGGCTGAGGACACTTGCATGGGGACACACAGCTTGAAAAGTGAACCTGGAGCAAGTTGTGCAGCAGTGGTTACGTACAACAGAGCATGCTGCGCAGGAGCAAGCTGCTGGGTACACAGACGAGAGCAAAATTCAGCCCATTTGCACGCCAGTACGTTTGTTACTGCGGGGTAAGGTGAACCAAAGGAAGGGCTCTTTCCACGTTCAATCAAATGAAGCCGGAGTGGCTTCAGCTGGCAAATATCTATTAGACTGCATCGATTTACTCTGGGTTTGAATTTCGCTCCTGGAAATGCAACAGTGACATGAAGGGAGCTGTAGATGGGATTTCTATTCCCATCCCCACTACCCGAGCTGATGACCCGGAGCCTTGACTTGCATTCCTAATAGGATAGACCTTCTTTTGTAGGAATTCTTTAGCACCTGTAGGTTATGCATTCAATTAGCATCTATATCCTGAACTGAGCTGAGTTGCACCAGCTTTGAAAAAAGTAACAACCAAATGGCTAATTAGGTCAAATTTGGGGCGTATCAAACTTGACAGTGTCTGGCTTACATCACTATGGATTTACATAATGGAACTTAACAGCACTGAAGAGTCTGTTGTGTCAACTCCGATGACTGTAAGAAAGGATTTTTTTTTGTATATTTTTTTTTCTTAACATAAAATATTCACTCAGAAGAATATCCTCCCAGTACACTTTCCATCTGTACTGTGCTGTGCCTATCACTGCTCATTACCTGGGCTACCACCGCCACAGTATTTCAATCTGTTATTTTATTTTTCAGAACTCAGTAATCAGCATCAGCAGCCAATTGTTTAACAAATTTCCTCTTCAAAACCAAAGCAATTTTTCAGCTAAACCAGAGCTATTTCTCAACTGCAAATGCCTGAGAGGGAAAGCAAAAACCATAAGGGCTCAAGCAAATGCCCCTGGTAGTCTTTTCCAGAGATATTACCTGTGATCAGAGAGCAATCAAAACAAAACAAAACAAAACAACAAAACCTTAAGTTAATAAAGTTTTATATTCTTACTGTGGCTTCCTCTGTCTTCTAGCAGCCCATCCTGTACATCAAAGGTCACAAAGAACACAATGAGTCACTATCAAAACCAAAAGAATGCTTCGTGAACAATTACTATACATAAATTGCACCCTGGTATTTCATTTCTGTGCCAACTCACAGTAATACGGCCCATTTCCTCTTCATTTTTTTTTTCCTGCAGCTTTTGTCCATAATAGCAAACAGCTTTGTTACTCTGCTCACAGAGCTTGGTTTTGGTTGGGTTTTTTTTTTGGTTTTTTTTTTGGTACTTATACCTTTCTCTGTTTGAGTGGTAGGTAGCAGTGGTGTGAGGCTTTTGCTGCAGCTCTTTAAGCTGCACTTCTTTGGTGTCAGTTGTGCAGAGCCCTCACCAGCGCTTCAATGCTGCCAGGCTTTGTAGCCAAAAACATCATTAGGAACACTGAAAGGGTCCCCTCTGAAACCCAGAATCAAAGTGCCCCCTGGAGAGAAATCAACCGTACATTAGCTCATGCCTAGCAGAGCAACTCAGTGCTGTGCAGCTGTGAAACCTGTGCGGATCCCTTAATACTTGCTATTGCTGTGAGGACACTCCTCGGGATCCATTAACCCAGTTCAGAGGCAAACAGAACCTTACAGTCTCTTAATACCACTCACATAGGACAAAACAGGCCTTCTGTGTGGAGTCAGAAATGTCTGAGCGACCATCAGCCCTGGCAGTCCATTTCATATTGCATTTCCCACTTTTCCTACTTTTGATGATACCAAGCATCAGCGGCTTTGTCTGCAATCCTCCGAAAGATCTTTGTTCATTCACAGTTCAGTATCTCAGAAATAAAAATCCTTTAACGTTTTTACTGAATAAATATTGAGAAGTCAGATACAATAGAATTGCTTTCCAGAAGGCACAGTTCATGTGCATATGCATGTGTGTATTTGCAATTAAGTAATGAATGAAAAACTAGATTGATACTGCCATTGTGTTACCACCTACACATTTGAATTGTGCATGCTGGTCAGTTTTTTAAGTAGTCCTCTTTAAGTAGTCCTCTGGTTCGTATTTATTGTCTTCAACAAGTAATAGAAAGCTGCGATGACAAGTAGCAACCACTGGCATTCTCTCAACAATTCCACAATAAGAAAAGAGGGAAGTAAGATAGTATCAGTCAGTTTCCTTCTGAAGAGGTTTGGTTAAATCAGGATTTTTCGTTTTAGAGAATTACAAAGCAAAAACACATCAGATTACAGTTCTACCTAGGATGGGAGGAAGATAGCAGACGTTTGTAATGTTCTGAAAATAATTATACCCATTGTACCCAGTTCTAGTAAAAGGTGTATTGAAAGGAAACGCTGCTGTTTTGCTTCTTGCATTGTGAGAACCATTTGAACACCCTTTGCTTCAATTTCTGAAAACAGAAAGAATCAAGGGTAGGCAAGCTGGCTGTGCACCGAAGCACAGGACCTGCAGTTAGGCCAAGGGCTTCAATTTTTCTGTTGAAAACATTCAGATCAGCTACAGATACAGAAGTGTCCCTAAGAAGGGAATGCAACTGTCCTTATAATACTCTTCACACGTTTGGAGTCTAAACTTTCTTTTTCAGTCCCCTTTCATTTAGTCCAGACTGTGTGTAAGCCTGTATGCGTTTACCCATTCAACTCCCAGCTCTCAATCCATAAAACAGAGGTGGTGGCACTTAAATATCTTCAGAGATTAAGATCTAATCCTAGGGGGGCTCCAGACTGGCAGCATTTCATACTTATAACAAGCACCACAAAAGTAGGCAGAAGTACTGACAGTTCCTCACAAGACTGGGATATATTTTTAAAATGCTATTATGGGTGAATAATATCATCGTGGAAATATTTAAAAAAATAATTAATTATTAATAAACATGAAGTGTATGTAGCATCCTTGAGTGAAAGCTTCTATAGAAGGCTAATCCATAAATGTTTTGCAACACAGCGTTTGTAGTTCTGTATATTCTTGGTTGAGTAATTTTGCAAACTTGCACGTGCACATTTAATCTCCACTTTGCATACGCTTATACCTATCGGCAAATTACAACCTGCATATGTGCTGTGGAATTTGCATACATCCAAAGAGGAGCCATGCTTCTGTGGAGGGACTTTTACAAATGTGACCTCTCCTGAGTTACACAAGTAACATACAGAAAAACTCCGTGTCACTTAGAATGTAGAGCAAAAGCAGCGATGAAAGTGCTTGCTTGTGATTGAGAAAACAATACATTCTTCAGCCCTTCCATGCAGAGAAAATCTTCTCTCTGCTTTTTTTTATTTTCATTTTCCTCCTTCTCTCGCACTAACTGAATGTGGGTGGAAATCAGTAGAAGCAGAAAGGGTCATGTTTGCTCCTCAAAATTTGAAGACGGTGTTTTTTTCCTTTGCCACAGATGCTCCGTGCTCATCAGTTGTGTACTCCTGAGAGAGAAAAGAGAGAGAGAAATTGCCAATAACACTGGTAACCTTAAGTGTAGGCATGCATAAAAATTTGCTGAAAATTGGGTTGTGGTACATGTTCTTATTTTAGATTTGCCCTTGTTAACGTCTTTTTAATAAACAGGTGCATACACTTCCCCAAGCTGTCACTGTTGTTTACTCAGCCTGTACACTTTATAAATTTACTAATGGAATAGACCCAATCATCCTAAGAATCTGTTTTAATAAGCTAGAGTCTCAAAGTTTTCAGGAAAATACTTTCTGGTAATATAGCTCTGCTGGAAGAGTGGATACAAGCTTTGCAAGGTTTGCTTTTAAAGATAAGAAGCACGTGACACAATTTCATTTGTTAGTTGGGCACAATGTAATGCACAGAGTTCCATGCATACTTGACATTCAAATCAGCAACAAAGTGGGATGGATAGAGGGAAAACAAAATTAAAAGGTGCAAGAAAAGTGGAAAAGGCTTTTCTAGTGGTGTCTGAGAGAGCCTCCCCAGCTGCTGGACATCGCCACTCCCTCCTTGGGAGTACACAGTTATGTTGATGCAAAAATCGCATTGAAATAATTTGAGGTTGGAGTTTCACATCTGCAGAGAAGACAGACATTCCCTAGAGGACCCGACTCTCATTCTGGATCCCTCTAAGGGGACCAAACATTTACAGATGCTGCATTCTGCAGATCACAGTTTTAGGAATACAAACCTCATTCACTGGGTCTATGTGGAGCAGCAACTCCAGATAAGCTAATAGCCACCATCAATGTATTAGAGAGATTGATACCCATACAATGGTAATTACCTTGCTATTGAAATAGGTAAATAAGTTAAGGGTATATAATTAACTGCACTTTCATCTCATGAGCTTTTAAATTGCATCACTGGAGATCAGTATTGTCCGATCGTAGACAGCAAACACTAATTGCTTAAATTTCTTGTAGGTAATACCATGGGAAGAGTTCCTCCATTTAATTCTTCGCTGAAGGTGTCAGCTCGGTAGCCCTGGAGAATGTAATCTATAATACTTATCTCCAGAGAAGTTGGGGAATGAAAGCGGGAAAATAAACTTTCCCTGTCTTGTCGAAGTTATCACTGTTCCTTGGAGTCAGATGGTTTACTCCACACTCTGATAGTTCATCTTCACAGAGATACCACCAGCAGAGGAGCAGTGGAGAAATTTCTGCAGCACAGAAAACACTCCACTGTGTATGTGACTCAAAGCGCTCATACGTTAAACAGAAGCTACCTATGTTGGTAGGTTGCACAGGGAGAACCACGTAGCACCAATCTGGTTTGTGCTCAAGTCTGTGTGTGTGTTAAATAGCCCAGTGGAGACACCTGAAGCTCTGCAGCACTCAGCAGCTCATTTTAAAGTGGCTGCACCCGGAGCTTTGTATGACTTCTTGTGGTTATGGGTTGCAGAGTGCCTCATTAGGTCACAGCTCCTCGTGTACACCCAAAGCTGCTCTGAGTCATGGTGCTTCACAAGGAGCAAAGCTCCCGGTGCAGACTTCACTCTGAGCATTATTCTTTCTGGGAAAAGGGGGGAAAAGAGAAAAACCTTTACAGCAGCAAGACGGGGCGTAGGACAGATAGAGTGATTTGTGAAGAAAAAAGTTACTGAGGGGCTCATTAGGGGCAAAGTTATTAGGCCAAGCGAACAGTTAATCCCTGTCACACAGAGGTAACGGAGTTGCCAGTCTTGAACTCTAAAAATGAGGGCACTGAGCGCAAGAGAAGTGACTCTTTTTTGCAGCTTCCTCAGTACCATCCGTCTACCATAGTGCTGCGGTCTTTTTCTTTCTTTAAATACTGGGCTCCAGCTAATTACTGGCAGGAAGTGCCTATTTTTATGCCATTAGTATGCAAATGAGTGAGAAGCAGAAAAATATTCTAAAGGAACTGTTACAATATCTGTCCACAGATTACTCACCAATTAGAACATGGGATTAGGGCTGCAGGACCCCGAAAGAGTATGGCCAAAGTCTTTCTGCTTGGGTGCCTAAAGTTTAATTTCAATGGGAACTGTATATCCTCCAAAAAAGAAAAGGAGAAAAATAATCAGGCCTAGATTGCCCGCTTCCAAATTAGCACTTGTACACTTTAAAAATGAATGCCTTCACTTCCTCGCCTCAATTTTTTCTGTAAGTCAGGGATAAAACACCCAGTTTGTCGGCGTTCCAGCACACGCTGGGACCAATCTCGAGGCCCAACCGAAGTTCTCCTCCCACCTCACTCTCTGCGACAATAGCTGAAAGATGAGGAATTATACTCATAAAAATATTTATAACGCGAGGGATAAATGTTTAAAGGCTTTCAGATCCTAGCATCTCTGCATAGCTTAAAAAAATAAACAACAGTTTGGCCTTCCCATAGCTTGGCAATATGAGGAACTTCAGAGGTGGACGAGAGGGGAAAACTATTGGGACGTGACTTGATTCAAGTTTTATGAGCCTAGAAAAGTGTGAAACAAAGCACTTATTATCAGAAGGGTATTTCTCATGCGTGTCAGCCTTCTCATCGCTCTCGTAATAGCTGATTAGCAAATGTAGGAAAAAGATAGAATTCCTCAACTCCTTGACTTCTCTCACAGTGGTACTCTTTGGAAATGTTGATTTATCAGTTCATTAGACGTTACTCATTTTGACTTCCTATTAAGAAGGGAAAAAAAAAGATACCTCCACATACCAAAGATTATGCTCATCTGAGTCAGCGTGACAAACATTCCTTCTCTGAAAAGTTTTGCTTGAGAGGTTTGTTATTCGTTTTGGGCTTACAAAACAGGATGTTAACAGTAACACCTGCCTGGTGTCCCACAGGGTAACAGCACCTGAAAAGATTTATCATGGAAAAGAACGCAGCCTCCTACTCATACATAACTGATAGCAGCCCTGATTTTCTTCCTCTTTCATCTGCTTCTGTCACAAAAGCATCCTTGGGGGTGGATTTTTGATGTTTTTCTCCTCTCGTTTTCGTTCTAAGTCGCTTGGTCTACTGCTCCTTGCTATTTTGTCCTCCATCCCTGCTCCTGAAGCCCAAACTCAGAGGAGCAGCCTTGATGCACTGCGGGCCGTTTGCAAGCGCATGACAGGCCAGGCTGGATGGGGCTCTGGGCAATCTGATCTAATACTTGATCTTGCTGGCAACCCTGCCTGTGGCAGGGGGCTGGAACTCGGTGATCCTTGAGGTCCCCTTCCAACCCAAGCCGTTCTACGGCAGGACAAGAGGTAATGGCCTGGAGTTGCAACAGGGGAGGTTCCCTTTGGACACGGATAGCAGGACGCGTTTATTCTCCGAAAGAGCTGCGATGCACTGGGACAGGCTGCCTAGGGGAGCTGCTCCAGAGCCTCGGGACGCGGCACTGAAGGATGCTGTCGGCAGGCACGGCGCGGGTGGGTCGGATTTGGGGCTCCTGGACGTTTTTTCCAACCTCAGCGATCCCGTGTCTCTATTCAAAGCAGCCCGAGCCGCTCGGCCGGCCGCGGAAGGAGGAAGGAGGGGGCCCGGCTGGCGGCAGGGGGAGGCTGGCTCTCCTGCGTGCCGAGGGGAGGGAGGGGCCGGCACGCCGGCGCGTCGGTGCCGACGGTCTCCAGGCGGGAGCGAGGAGGAGGTGAGCTCCCTCTGGGTGGGGTAAGGAGCGAGGCGGGAGGGAGGGAAGGGGTCAGCGCGGAGCGGCGGGGCGGGCGCTCGGGAGGAGAGCCGGCTGCGGGAGGAGGAGGTGGGGGGAGGAGAGGGAGCCCGGCCCCGGAGCGCGCGTGGCGGAGGGGAGGGAGCAGAGGGCGGCGGGGCTGCCCGCGCGGAGCGGCACCTGCGGCGCGGGAGGCGCTGTGCGCTCCGCGGCCTGCGCGCACCGAGAGCCGCTCCGGGGCCCGGCGGGAACCGGGCGATCCCGAGCGGGGCGCAGCTCCGCGGCGGCCTAACATGGCTGCCCGCGCCTGGCAGGCCGCGGCGCGGAGGCTCTGCCCGCAGGCCCCGGGGCTCGGCGAGACCGAGCTGGAGGGAGCGGCCCTGCTCAGGGCTGCGTGAGCCCCGGGTGCTGCAGCAGCCGCTTCCCGGGCTGTGAGCGTTCACAGCGCGTTGTTTTCTAAAAGCACGGTTTTCCCTTAAGAAAAAATAGCAGCCTTTATCGTGGGCCTTTACGAAGGCGGTCATGCGGAATTGGAACCCCCCAGGCGTCGCCGTAAGGCGGTGGGAACGTTAATATGTGAAAGTAGCTTTGCTGTCAGGAAAAACACTGTAAGCTTAGCGCCCACCACCATCAAACCCAGCTTCAATTCACCAAAACGTGTAGTCTTTAGGTTATTATTATTACTTTTGAATTGTTTTAGGCTTACAGGCGTCATGTGATGGAACACCTCCCAGCAGAGCTGCCTACCCGTGCTCTGCGAGTGAATCCCAACTTTAGGAAAGGAGGTGTGTCTGGGATGAATGAGGGGCTTGGCAGGTCTGTGCAGAGCATCTCACACACCGTGTGATGTGCAGGGAAGGAGCCATGGGAGGTGTAAATGCACACACTTTTTTTTTTTTTTGTAAGGAGCAGGGGCAAAAGTTTGAAGGAGGAGCAGCTCCTGGAGGGGAAGCTTACTTTGCAGTGGGATTTGCTGGTCCTTGGGAATTAGATGTGCGTTACTGTGGTTTAGAGATGTGCACAATAGTCAGGTAAAGATGAGCAGCGGATTTTAGTGTGGCTTATAACAATGGTTTGGTGTAATTAAATGGAGCTATCTCATTGGACTCTATTAACCTGGTTAACCTTAAATCTTAACCATGACAGGGTTTTCATGTAAAGAGCCTCCATGCAAAGTGTGATATTAAATTCTAATTGGAGCTTTTGAGACCTATTGTAGAGTGTATTCCTCTTGCTTCATCATTCACTTATTTATTTATTTTTTTACCTTTCTGACAAGTCCAGGCATAGTAACACGCACTGGAAGAATACTTTCTGACATAAATTAAACAGCCATGAAAACAGATCAGATAAGTCAATTCAGGACAGTTATGGGTTGTTTTTTTTTTTTTTTTTTTTTGTTTGTTTTTCCCTTCAAGCTATTATTTTTATGTATTTATTTATTTTTAGAGTAGTGCTTTTTCCTTATTTCTATGCCTACCTTATGCAAAAAGTTGAGGATCATTTTAACTGCTACAATACCTCAGTTTTTACAAACTTTCTGAACAATTTGCTGTTGTAATTTTTAGCCAGCCAGTGGAAAGAAGTGATGGACCCTAGGCAACAACTCTACCGTCCAGTTCTGCTTAAGACACAGGTGCTTTACAGATACAGGGCAAAATCCTTCTCTCTGCACATAAATACACAATTTGACTTGTAATGCAGCGATGGTGCTGGGATTATTGTAGGAAGGATAAATAGTTGCATCAAAATGGAAGAGAGGAAAATAGTAGAAATGGAAATAAGGGTGAGGTAGCATTTAAGCAGGGGCACAGAGCTAAACTTGACACGGAGCTGCATTCAGCCTGCTTGGAAGTCAGTGCTCTCTGCAGGTACTGCTGTGGCTGTGTGAACTGGCTCGCTGAGGATGTGCTGAGAGCCCGGGCTTTGCCTCAAGTTAACAATGCTGTTAATTAATCCTTGCTAATTGCTTCACCTTAGGATTGTTACCAGGCTATACTGGTACTGTTGCTGTAGTCATGCTCAGAGCTTCCAGGGTACCTAAGTTACAGCTGAAACTTGTCATTTATGCTGCTAAGTCACTTAGACTCTGAGTAAAAGTTATACAGCTTCCTTAATGTTGCTCTAAAACCAAAATACAGACGTATTTCAAAGATGTGCTTGGCTGTAGGCCCATTTTAGAGTGGCCGGTAGAAGTAATAAACTATCCTCAAACAATTCTGCTCAATAAAATTTGAGAATATGAAAACAAAAAGTTCCTGGTCTAGCTTTTTATAAATGCTTTCTGCACCCTGATGCTGCTGCCTCTGACGTTGCTGTAGCTAGAAGAAGAGCCAAATATACAGAGTTTTTTAAGGCCTCTGGCACTACCTACACCATGGGCTTCTGTTATGTATTTGATCCCTGACCCGAATGCTGCACTAAGAAATTTGAGGTAGACATTTCTACTGTCAGAATAGCATCTTACTTTGTTTCTCTCAGGGCTCCTGGGGTATGGGCAGAAGCTGAAGGTGAGCTATAAGCTGTGGTCACACCAAGCTCTTCCTGATCGAGGGATGACTTCAGCAGCGTTTGCTGTGTTGAAATTCCTTACTGTTTCTGTGTCCAGCTGGAATCTAACTTATATCTAAAGAAGAAGAAGAAAAAGAAAAGATTTATATAGTGCATTGTTTGGCTTCACCAAATCAGAATATGTTTATACAATACAGAGTTACATAGTCCAGATTGGGATTCCCATTGAGGTAAGGCATTTCTGTTGCAGCAGTTGGTGAGAGCATTCTCTTGTATCATTTCTTTCAGTTGTAAGGAGGAAATCTTGTTCAAAGATTTGAGCTCTCACCTGGTTAAAGAATTTGGTTGAAAAAATGCTGTTTCTGCATAAATTGGAGCCTAAACCTATGTGTTCAAAAGAAAATCGTATCTTAAATGCAAACAATTGTTCCTATGTGAAGAGAGTTGTATTTTGTTGTAAAATACATGGAGAATGGGTTCTAAGGTTGGATCTTAGTATAATGGTGTAAATAATGGGACAGTAATGTTTGGTCTCTTGAGCGCTTCTGCATGCTGCTGGTCACGAGGCAGTAGCTACTGTGTAGCAAGAACAGTATCCAAACCAAAGGAAGTGATTTGAAAACTTGAAATGACCCAGTGTCTAGTTTGTTTTGGTCTGGTTGTCTAAGTTGGTATTGCTAGCTAACAGGAAAAGAAGAAGTGGAGAAGAGGCTGTGTATATTGAAGGTTCTCAGGAGGACGTGCAGCGATCCACTGTATTTTAGGAGCACGTTATGTACCATTGTTGTTTCCTCTCTGTGCGTATGTGAGACACGTCCTCTCCCAAGTTTGCAGAGCAGGAAAATCATCTTGATCTCTGGTGGCAGGATTGTTAACGAGGGCTGCTGAGAGCCCGCAGCCATCACTAAGCGGTGCAGTTAGCGGTGCGGTGCTGCGAGGGCACGCGGCCCCGTGTGAATTTCCTTCAGAATGGATTCCTATCAAAGCGTGTCTTACAGGTACACCTTGACGATCCGTATTGAGGCAGATGTGAGAGTAAAAAATGAATGTGTGAAGCAGCAGACGGAGATGGTGAAATTGAAGTCTGAGAACCACGTCTTCAAGCAGCCTGTTATCCTAACTCCGGGACTGTAGTTGTATGGCAGCGTGTATGTATGGTATACTGCTGGTTATTTCCCCGAGGCGAGTAATCAAACTCAATGTATAAATGACAATAAGGATGCCAGTACTTTTTGATGGTTTTTTTTGAGTATGTTTGTGCTACAGTTACTTATAGTACCCATATACTACTATAGCAATTGTGGGAACTTTTCCCCCTGGAGATGCAGCAGTGGTCCTTAAAGAGTTTACTTTGGCCATGCATCTGGGAGCAGTGAACTCATAGTGATGGTGGTCCTGATGGATAGAGGGGGTTTGTCTCATGGTCACATATGAAGCTTATGCGTGCTGCACTGGAGACTTGCTGATCTAGAGTGCAGGATTCCTAATCATGATTAGAAGCTGCTGGGGAAAAAACAACCCAACCAAGTCTTAAATTCGTGCCTAACTAGTTGGCTTCAGATTTAATACATTGCAGGCTCTTACTCCTATCTAGAATGGAAGATTTACTGAATTGATGGTCCATGATGGCATTACTCACAGCAGCAGGACTCGGTGGTCAAATGTGTTGGAACGAAGGCTGATGGTCTCACTGTTGCTCTTCATTATTTTTCTCAATCTGAAAAGACAAAGAGAATCCTTTCCTTTGGAGAACTTCCACTTTTGATTCCTACTCATTAAACCCTTGTAATAGAAACAGAACTGTTCTGGAGCAGAATAATGCAAAACTTTGTGCATGTGTGCAAGAATAAACGTGTATGAATGCTAATAAATGGGAATGGTGGGGTAAAGTTGTGATGATACGTGGTTAGTGGGAGAATATCTGGGAGGGAGAAAATGCAGACAGCTCAGCTTCTATGACCAGGCCTTAAAAACAAACAACGTGATGCTCTTCCTATCCCACAATTTCTCATTTGAAACTTTTGCTGTTGGCCACATGTGTCTGTTGCACTACAGCAGTACGTTTCTGCTTAAAACTTGGTGTTGCTTGAGATAAAATCGAGTTCTCCAAATAAACAACGTTCTCTTCATGTTGGCTTTGGAGAATGATTTTTCCTCCCAATCTCACTTAACAGAAACTTAAACAGAAAACACACTTTTGTTATCATTAAGTGAGTTTTCTTTTTGGTTGTGATTTAAATGTGGAGGCAGGATTTATGGAAATGATTGTAGGGTACTGTTGGCCTAATTAGTCATTATTTCTGGCAAGGCAGAAGAAGTTGGTCGTTCTTGTGCCTTAAACTAATAGTGTGCTTTGTGTGGAATTGGTGCACCTTTTGTGAAACAAATGCTTGTGCTAAGGAGTGCAAAAGATGCAGGTGTAAAGGGCTTGTAATGTTGTTTGGCATGTTGTTCCAAGGAATCAGTAGCAGTATCTAAACTGGAATTTGTGGTAACAGTTTTGGAATTGAATGTGTTAAGCAGAAAACAGAGCAGTGCTTTATGTCAAGGTACTAACAACTACTGCAAGGTTTTACAGAGTCCTGGTGTTATCTGTGTGCTGTATTGGCTGTCAGGCTGAGTTCGGGCTCTTCCAGGGGGTGGGAGTTTTGGCCTTGCTCACACAGATTGCCAGTAATGAGTATTTCACCCCGAAGTGACCCAGGTGCCTTAGAGAATTCCACCACCACCTGTATGTGTGGAATGCTTCGCTAATCAGGCTTACGAGGGGAGCATTAGCACAGGAAAGGTTGAAAACCTGCCTTAATAAATAGAAAGTAGAAGTTGGCGTGAGCATGTGACATGACTGCTTCTCCCCTCCTCCTTTCACTGTGGGAACGTGGCTGCACTACCCCTGATGGCCCGGAGTGCCACTGGGCATTGCCAGAACATAAAGCTCTTTCATACGTTCCCTTTCATGAGTCTGTTTCGTGATGAAACTTTGAGAACTCACAGCCCCCAAAGTGCAACTGCAGTTCCGTGGTAGCTGTGACATTCCTTCCCTCTGCATGCTGTGAACTTCATTCTATAGTAAGATGATTATATTGTCCTTTTAAGTTGGCTGTCAGCAGAGAATAGGGAAGCTGCTCTTAGAGCATCTGTATGCAATCTTTGCGACAAGCAGGACCCTCTGGAAAGCTGTTACCGTTGGGGCAGAACTAATCATTCCATGTGAAATTATATAAGGAGAATTAGTTCTGACTCTACCTCATTTCCTTTCATACTGCTGTGAAAATAAGCTTGGAAACGTCAAACCTTCTCCCTTATTTCTCTGTCCAAGTACTTTATTAAGCGCTCCTTTTTTGTAGCGCTCATTTCTCGTAGACGCTCTAAACAAAAATGATGACATCTGTTTCTAGTTCCTGATGGGGTAGGTTTCCATCTCAGGACCAAAGTCCCAGGTTTGGCTGCTGCTGCCTTCCCTCTGCTCTGACTTTATTTCCTCAGAGGATCCCTCAGAGCGCTTCGTATTTAAGGTAGCATGCTTGATGTGATAGAAAATTGTCCATCACAGCCTGCCTTGGTGATTTAGGGAAAAGAGATATCAAAAGCCTGTGTGGAGCTCTGAGGAGCAGTAAAATCACCTGCTGCTTTGCCTGGCAGGGGCCTGTGCTCATACAGCCCTCACGTTTAGGAAAGAAAACCCAGATCTCAGGAGTGCAGCTTTATGCTGAATGCACACGGTGCCCACGAACACGGTCTGATATCTTTACCTTCCCCAGGCTTTGCACTGAAGGTTTCTGTAACCCCTCCACAACCTAATCTGTTGTTTAACTGTCCCTGGAGGTAACATATTTCTTCTAGGACCTATTCTTATTTTTTCTCCTAACCATTTAAGCTTCTTGTGTGTTCACAGCCCCCTGGCCCGGATATTGCAGTGGGATATGGTCATCATTTTTGTAACTGCTCTTAACCTATTTTGAAGCCCATGCCCTATTTCTTTAGTTCTCTCTCTTTTTTTTTTTTTTTCCTCCCTGCACTTAGCAGGGTTATTTCCCTTTAACTTCTCCTGATTGCTTAGCTTTTCTTTGGAGCTCTTCCAGTTTCCTATACCTTTGTATCCAGATCTGAACTTAGGTCAGCCAATCAGTACCGGTGATGTTACCATCTGTCGTATAGGACACTCCTGTTAATATAATTCTGAATGAAACTTTCATATTTCACATTTAATTTAGGATTAAACCTCCAGGTTGGTGGTGTGACTTTCTCACTTATTCCTGCTTTGTTCCTTCTCTGCTTCCCAGAGTGCTTGCAGCTCTTCCCAGGTAACTATAAAGTTTTGCAAGTTGATTGTTTATCATCTAAGCAATAAATTACAATATTAAACCATCCTACACTGAACATGCTGTCTTTTGGAATTCAGCTTCACAGCAGTCTTTTGTTAGTCCTTCATGTCTTCAAGTCTGTGCCCCTTTTCGTTAACAATTGAAATGTTTCTGAACGTTTAACATTTCTCCTTAAGAGCAAAGGCTTTTAATTATTTGATGGAGAAATAAGAGGGGGGGGGAACAACCCTTGCACCCCAGTCTGATGACTTTGTGATGTATCCATAGTCTTTATTGCTGTTAGATAAACATTAAACAAAAACAATCTGTGATCAAACACATGCAGGTGTTTGAAGTAAGGGGTATTTTGTGAATCGTGTAGATCAGGGAGGAGAAAAGTGAAAAAGTTATCTCTGTACTTCAAAACCTTTACTTTTTTTTTTCTTGTTTCTTGGAACATAATCTGCAGGCGTTTTCCTTTTGCATTAGTGTTGTAGCACACCCGATGTGATCAGAAGCCCTTTGTGCATTTAAATTTCTAAAACCTAAGGAATGGAGAGATTCTTCTAGTGACTCAGAAAGTATCATGGATGATGGCTTATGGTCAAAGTGGTGGCAACCTCTGTGCCTGGGAAGGCTGCAGGAGGATCTGCAGCTGTCCTCAGGGTTGCTGGGCTTCCAGAAGCAGAAGTGCTGCAGATGAGCTATGGCCTTCAAGGCTTTGCAGTGCTTCTGCTTAAGGTTGTTAAGCTCTTCCTCACTAGGCCCACAGGAAGCCCTTCTGTAGAGCAGCCAAATTGGCTTTGTTATTAAATACTTCTTTTCTGGCTCCCTGATGGTAACTCTTCTCTGTGGTGGCAGGTCTTCAAAGAGGAGCCTCTGTGACAGCCTCTGTGTTCTGTCTGTCTGGGTGTGTGGCCTCACCACCAAACTCTGCATATGATTTCTGACTTGGAGGCTGTGATGGGAGACAGAGTACAGTTTCTAGCGGATTATTCAACTTTTTTTTCCTTAAATTGCAGTCTCTTCTGCTAAAAATGTGGGACTTCTTGCTTGGGAGCTCTCCTAGAATGTATGCTAGGGTAATAGGCCTTAAATAAAATTGGAAAAAAAAAAAAAGCTGAAGAACTTAAGCTAGAATAATAGACATAGTAAAATAAAAAAAGCCCTTCCCATCAGACAAGCTAATTTTTTTGTGATTTTTTTGTGTTATTCTCTCCTTTGCCATCTGCACCCTTGCATAGTCAATTTCTTCTCAGTGTTTGATGGAGTTGCATTGATTTCTGGGCTGTGTAAGGTCCTGCCCATTCCTCTCTGGGCTGTTGGGAAGTTGTGCTCATTTCCAGAGCACCAAGCAGTAGCCATATATCTGCTTTCTGATCTCAGGACTTGTATGGGAACTGTTGAATCACGTCCTGAACCACTGATGGATCACCTGAGGTGAGCACTGAGTCAGCCACAGGAGCACAAGTGAAGGCAATGTACCTGTGTGATTGGAGGGGGTGGAGTCTGGCTCCACTGCTCCCAGACCCCATTGAAGGGCTGACCACCACTGGGGAAGGATCTCTTGTTGGAGATCCCTCCCTGTGAAGTTATTGGTGAACCTCGACCATCTGCAAAAGGTGAGCCTCTCTTTGTTTACTGGTTACCTGTTTACCATCCAGATAAGCCCAGCAGAATATACCATCTTCCTCACTATTTTCTGTGAATACTATTCTTTTGGGTTATTCACCCTACAGGACTTGTGCTCCCACTGGGGCTCCCCACACTGCTGCATCCCTCTCCTGAAGGCCATGCAGGTGAGATGTGCTTGCTCTCTTTTCCCTTGCAGGAAAGCTTCTCTGACCTGCTCTGCAGTATGGAGGGAGAGGCAAATGTTCTCTTTTCCCCTGCTTCCAACTCTGGGCTTTCTGAAGGGACTGCACTTACAAGCTGCACGCAGAAAGGTACACTCTGATTTCATCAGAAGCACGTGCTTGAGAAATGCAAAGATACTGTGAGATCAGTAATATGTTCTGCAGAAACAGCAGCCTATAAGTAACATACTGAAAGAGGAACTGGGTGAAATGTGAAGGCAACATCCATACAAGAAAAGCACATGGTTTGCATTATTTTCTTCGAGCTTAGTTTTTATGTTGGTGTCGCCATAACACAAATGAATGTGCTTTTTCCCTCTAAGTAATGTTTACAGTTTGATTACCTGCATATCTGTGTTGCTCAGTGTTTAGAGACGTGTGAAGAGTTTCGATCTTTATCAGCTACCTGTTCACTGAATTGTTCTGTTCAGTGTTGAGCTGGAAGTCTATTTGGTAGTTTTTATTGCAGACTATCCTGAAAGGAAGTATTAAGCAGTATGTGTGTTTTAGTACTGCATTTAAAAATGTGAGCTTGGAAGATGTAGCTATTAAACTGTGTTCAAAGGTGCAAAATCTATCCTGTTTTCTAGCATTAATTATGCAAGTGTGGAAGTCTCAGTTCCGTTTGAAGGTAGGGCTCTTTATTTGCAAGTAGCTGTTAAAATAAATTGCCAGTACAAGAGGACATTCTACTAATAAGCAAGGGATGCCTGGAGTTGGCTTTAGTGAAGGAGAGAATTTAATTCATCCATCATCAGGGATGATGTTTCTTAGCAACACAAAGTATTTTCACCCGGGGTGCTTTCACAAACTTTCACATTTTTTCTTCAGATACAGTTTGGTAATGTTTTATGTGACCTGAAGTTCGTCCATCTGTCCTGAAGCTCCCAATACTATTCTATTTCCTCCAACGATCAAATGATCTGATACAGTTTTTTGTTTTGTTTTTTTTCAGCTTAATGATACACAAGTTGTCTAGAGAATCATTTCACATGTCACATTTTCCAAGGGGTTCTGGGAAATTATTTCCTTTTCTGTATAGCAAAGCTAAAAGTTATTGAAAATATGTTAGAGTTTCATAATAAAACAGATACAAAAAATATTGGCTTGGGAGCTAACTAAATGCTTTCTGATAGCCATAGCCTCAAGGGGGAAACTTAGATCGTTTGTAATAAAGGGCTATCTTTGATATCTTTTGGTGAATTGACTAGTGTTCTGTTTAGATCATAATTTATGAAAAAACTGGCTTGATACACAGTGTTACATTATCAAATAGTTTGGGTGTAAGTATTGCCTTAGTGCGTGTCCAAGATTTCCAGTGGTTATTCTTGTGATGTGTTCTGTGTGAACTCAGGGGAAGCTGTTGGCTCATTAAGACTCTTACCTTTCTTTCTTCCCATCTTTTTTAAAAATGGATCTGATCAGCATACTTATGGAGTTACTGGGGAGATTTGGCTTGCTGAGGGAACATCAGCAGCTGTATAACAAGCAGTGCTCAGTACTGGGAACATGCATCTTACAGTTGTCTGGTTTTGCTTTCAAAAATAACATTTTTGAATTCTTGTTGAACTGCTCAGCGTTTTAGAGTGAATGTATTGTTAACACACGGGTTGGGGGAATATTTAAGGGAGTGCTGAGAGCTGCCAGCAAAACCTGTGCTCTCTCTAATTTAAAAGGATAGGTTTCTATAAGGATAATGACCTCACACAACTGAACTTGCTAGTAATTCCTTTGTGATTTCAAGCTAAATGGCTCTGAGTTTCTAGTTGGTGTTTCTAGTTTTGGGACTTTTAATCATACATCCAGAAGATCTTTGATACTCAAGGTGTTGCAGTGCAGGTGTTTTTTACACTGGTATTTGTGTCCAACGTGTTGCAAGACCTCCAGGTGTTTCCAAGTCTCCTCTGGAGAATCACTGATTCCAATCACAAATGCTTCTTTTGCTATCCTACAGGAAGCAGCATCTGAAGAGAGAAGAAATAAAAGCTTAGCTAGCACAAGGGACTTCAGTCTTAATATATCAAATGTCAGCTCTTTGAACACTGCAGTAAAGCAGTCTGAGACTGCTTTACCTGTAAGTTTGAGCCTTGACAGTGTGCAGGGAGGTCAGGTCTCCACCTGTTCCTTCAACCTTTTTTTTTTTGATAAGCCGTCTGTTCCTCCACCTCTGCCTTGGCCTTATGATCTGAACTTCATCTGAGAAGCTCTGGAATCAGCAGCAAGTTCTCCTTACCCCTGTGTGCTCCATGTAGAAAATTCATATTCACAGGAGCAGGTCAGCTTTGCAACCCTCGTGGCTCATCTGGGAAGTTGCATGGTGAGCTGTCATAGGTGTTTGCTGCAGACCAGCGTTGGGATTGCAGTAAATTGTTGTAGCTCTGTTCACTGTGGAGACTCAAGTTTTTATCTCTGTGTGTACTATTTTGCCTTGAAAGGCTGTGTCTGAAGTTGAACTTGAAACTGCAGAAAACCTGTTTAAAAAAAATTAAGTTGATTTGTGAACTCCCATTATAACTGAGATTTCAGTCTTCTAACTGTAGAACCAGTGTTGGAATTTACAGAGCTTAACAGGGGAGAGAGACTGCAAGAGGCAGGAGTATAGAACCTGGTTAGTGAGAAACTAACCCCTCAAGATACTCTTCTGAAATCAGTCTGAAAGTCCTCTTCCTTTTTCAAGATACTAGGCCCAAAATCCATTCTCCAGTTCTTCTGGTTAACGATAAAGATACAAAGAATTGATGATGGTAATCTTTTTGAAGGTACTAGAAGTTCTGGAGTAAGTTGAATTACTAGAAAGGGAGAGCTTATAATGAGGAACACACACTGGTGTCAGAACTGTTGTAAATTTTCCCAAACTAACTTTTCATCTTCAGCCACCCATGATTCAAATGAAGAACATTCGCTGGATGGCCTGCAGCACAATACAAATTGTTCTTTGCTAGCTTTTGGTTAAAGCAACGAACATATTACTCGAGGTTTAGGAAGGACAATTTGAAAATGTACTATCTTTAGAATGAAGTCTTGAAGTGACAAGAATACGTCGTGGTTTTTGCTGTTGTTGCATCTTTTTGTGTTCGTGTGCAAAGAGTGACGTGATCAAAGCAGTCACTGGGAACATTTAGTTTTACATACAAAGTATTCTGGGGCAGCTCTTGCTTGGAAGAACATGTGATGAAATATACAACTGAGAAATTACCACTTATGTAAGAAGGTCATATGTAATTGTTTGAATGCCATTTCTGCAGTTAGTCTCTGCGGAAATGGCAGGGGTGAGTCCAAATTTGTAAGGCTGGAGGGTTTCACAGAGTTGTAGCTCAGCTTTGGGGTTCTCATCACTTCACATAGCTGTGTTCTTTGAGAGTTTGATGAACTGTATTTTATTCCAGTAGTTTCTAGATGGTCAGGAATGAGAAGTCAGATGTCTTCCTCTGTGCAGTCATTCAGCAAGGTATCGTGCTTGCATATAACTTGTCCTGCATGAGAGTTTGCTTGAAAGCAGATGGGTTACAGCTCTGCTCAGTCCATCTCTGGTACACAGCAGTAATCCATGGTTTTGTGCTGTCAACAAAAATCAGGAATTCTCTGTTATTGAGGTGCACTGCCCAGTACATCAAAGCATCATGCACTATCACTGCTCTATTTGCTGTATTACTTTTAATTTCCCTTTTCTCTGTGTGCACAACTTTGAAGATTTTAATATGAAATTAGCATGCATACTCTGTGCCTCTAACATAGAATCTGGGATGTACCCTGCCTTTATGGTGCCTGGCTGTGTAGTGTCAGGTGGCATCGTGCAATCTTAATGGCTTTTTAATGCAAGACAACTGTGACTCACATTACTCCCTCTCTTTCTGTCTCTCTCTCTCTCTCTATATATATTTTTCTGTATTGCTATTTTGTAACGAGGACCCGTGTAACTAATTAGACTAAACACTTCATGTCTCAGATGCTGTGTTACAAGTTCTTGGTCCAGTTGTCATGTGTTCTTGAAGAGAATTAACAGTCTTGAGGAAAAAAGAGTCTTTCTCCATGGGACATTTAGCATAACTGGTTTGTGGTAAAAAAGTAAACATGACTTAGAAGTTAGTAATGGAGCTGGCACTTGGTACCTACGTTTTCCCATCCATACTGTGTGCTCTAGTGCTTTTTGTGTTATAGGCATGCTGCAGGGAAGCTTCTTTGATGGAGTACATTTTGCTTTGAGAGTAAGAATGACAACTGAACACTGGGTGACTTATGTCTGATTCACTAAGCAAACCTTCCATAATCAGTTAGTTCAGAAACCAGCTATTGATACGTAGAGCATTCTTAGAACTAGGATGGAGTCTTAGGTTGCACAGACAAAAACCAAAAATGCTTGGAGTTCTGCACTTGGTGTTAATGAGCTCTATTTTAAATGAAACTTTGACCTTTTAAGGGCCTTCTGTAGTAACGAATAGACTGATCTGTTTCTCCCACAGCAGGAAGGACAAGGGGAAATTTGGTCAATCACATTCCTTCCAGCACCACTATCACAGGGAATGACAGGGCCAGTTGCTGAGGTTGCAAAGGGACTGCCTGACCCCAGGCACCTCTAACTATGTGCAAAGACTCATTCTGCTTAAGCCAAAAATTACAAAATGCACAGGCTTAGACTGAAAATTGATTCAGGTAAGGAAAAACTGGATCCTTCCCACTGACTTCAGATGGGTAACTGGAGACTTCCATGTGATGGTTCATATAAATCTAAGTGAGTGGACGTTAGATTCCACATTCATCATTGTGATTTTCACTTTGATTGCTTAGCATGTGTAAGCACTTGGCAGTATTGCATTTAACTGCTAGGATAATGTTAGCATGGTGAATTCTGAGTCTATATGTTATTTATTTTATTATAGTTGTCCAAATCTCTGCAAGTTCACGAGTTTGAGGCAGGATGATGATCAAGAGTATGGGTGTTCTGCTTAGGAAATGTATGTTTTTAATCTGATGATTAGTTACCCAGAAGTAAAGTATATATTTAAAAGGCTATTCTTAGTTCAACGTAAATCTGTTTAAAAACTTTATGTTAAATAATGTAAATGCTTTCTTGTGAAGTAAGCTACTGTGTACAAAGAATTAAATGTGTCTAGTCTTAAACACTGAAATAATATCATTACGTTCATGGAGGTGGCTCTCAGTTTGGTTCCTGGGGTCTAGGACTTTGGGCTGTTCTTAGTTGTTTCACAGGTTGAATGCTCTGCTACCAATGCTTTTTTTCAGTGAAAGCCTCAATATTTGCATACAGCCCCAAAATGAGGGGCAGAGGTATTTTGTTTAATTGTTTTAAGTACTGTTGAGTTCCACTGAAGGGATGTGTTCAGTTCAGGTGGGCAGTGGTCACTGCAGAAGTGGAAGGTCTAGAGAAACGCTATGAAATCTCACTGTAGGGGGGAAAAAATAAAAATTACCCATACTTTCATCTTTAGTAGAAACTGTAAATGGGATCCTCAAAGATAAACACTGTGGGACATGTCCCTTAGGTTGTCCACTGTGTATTTGGTCAAGAAAGGAAGTGATGTAAGGAATGTGACGTGAGGGTTGTGATGCAGAAAAAAAACCTCTGTGTGCCTAATACATTGGGAAACATTTGTTGGAGAGCATGTCTTCTGTGTGCCAGATCTGCCCTGTGGTGTTATTAAGGTCAGTATCCACGTAGGTTGGCTCATACATATTGAGCATGGTGCCTGAGGTCAGCTTTGTCTTGTAAAAGCAACTTTAAGGAATGTTTGCTCTGGTCATGTTAAAAGGCATCCATGTGGGTTGTTTGTTTAGAAACTTATTTACTGCTGCTTTCCCTGGACTTGTCTTCAGTTCCTGAATACAAAACAACAGCTGTAAATGAAACATGGCATCTAGCTTAACAAGTAAAGTGTGTGGAAGTAATGCTTGTGTGTACACGCATACTCATTGACTGCTTCTCTTTTAAGTGAGCTGGTATCAATTTTGAGATGAACGTTTTCTGTTCTAGATGTTGGAGCAGACTTCTCTATTCTCTGCTCGGCCTTGGTGTGGAAAAATGTGTTGTCAATTTTGTGAGAGCAATGGCTGTGTTGCGTTGCCAACTGAGAAGCACTAGAGAGTATGTGATTTGGCGAGGGGTTATCAAAAATGCTGTCATGAAGTACTCAAACCCAGCTTTGAGGTCCGGTTCCCATCTCCCTGTACTTCTTCGAGCACACTGATGTGAATCTTCACTACCTGAGGGGTCTCTGTGCTTCACTACTTGGTGGCATGTCCATCACAAAGCAGCATTTATCAGTGTTATTCATTGACAGCTATTTTGTTTGCCCTACGGTGGTACCAGGCTGTTCAATGGGATGAAGGAGAAGAGAGGAGGTTATTTGGGAAGCCACTTCAGAGCAGGGAAACAAGTTAATTCTTGGTGCTTGCTACATTAAAAAGGATATGTTCTACTCAGTTACACTATCAACTATGGTTGATAGTGTAACCTCTTGAGAAGGTTACTCTTTAAATATTGTTTAGAGTGACTGGTGCTTGAACCTCATGTGAGCTGGTTTTGCTTACAAACAGAATCCAATGTTACCAATGACTTTAAGGATTCTGCCTAAACTTACAGCTTACAGTTTGTGTTTTACAAAGATAACGAAGACTATGTCAGTAGCGTTCCTTACGTGTCACAGGACCCCAAAATTAGATGTTATAGGTGTATTATGATTAGCAGCACTGCAGCTCAGAGTGGCTGATGCCTGGAAGTGAACGTCTCCCCAACGAGTTCAGAGTGATCAGTGATGTCACTGGAAGTGATTCATCGCTCGCTCAAGAAAACCCCATGCTTACATGATGTGATCAATGGAAAAAGAAGCACATAATCAGAAATGAAGGTGCAACTCTCTTAAAACTCTCAACTGCTGAAGACCGAACCTTGGCAAATAGTTTATGCCGAGGTTGGAAGGACAGAGATCATGCAGTGGTAGCATTTTAAAGGTGTTTTCTAAAAGTTTTTGGCCACACTGAAGTTATTTCACTCAGTGTGTCTTGGCCTTACAATTCATGTGTTCAGCAGTGTGTAAGTGATCCTCAAACTGTGTGTTACAGAGTTTCTGATGCCTTGTTGGAGGGTGGGGTTGCTGTTATTATTTTTTAAACTTTATGAGTATTTTGTATAATGATGTTCCTGTCATCCTTTTGGCCATGAATCAGCAAAGCATTTCTGTGCACGCTTTAATTGAAGCGTGGAGTTGTCTCGCTGTGCAAATGTTGAAGTCGGTGAGACTATTAATTAAAATTAAGTATGTGCATAAGTGCTTTTTCTAAAAATAAGTTGCTTCAGAACAGCTTTGGGCCATATTGAGGAGGAGGGCTTTTTTTCCTCAAACTTTGAAAATAGGTATATAATTCTCTCTGAATTACACTGTGATAAAACTTCATGGTGATAGCAGAGGACAGAGAGCGTTCCTGGAATGTGGTGTGAGCTTTTTGGCTCCTGACGTGTCACCTAAGGTGATTTTTATTTAAAAACAGAGAATGAAACTGTTCCAGTTTTTTCTATTGCACAGGGGGTGGCGTAGATGACAACTTCAGGAAAACTTCCTCCTTAAGCTGCCGCAGTAGTGGAAGCACACAAGCTAGATTCCTATAAAGCAGTCAATTCATCATCTTGCTTACTGTATGCCTGGCTGCAAATCCATTTTCCTTCCATTGAATAAAACCTTGATTCATTTAGTTAAAGTCAGTACTTCTCAGTGTGAGACTTCGCAGCTAGTTGTGGTGTGTCATTTGTATTTTCTATCTGTAGTCGAAGGTATTACAAGTGTTCCAAGGGAATATGGAACCGTGCTTTTTCTTTTATGTATGAGACCGTTTCCAATACAAATTTACTGTACAATTTGTGTTAGAAAATTACCTGTCTTATTAATTCTCATGGCATCTTGGTGAAATACTGAACTTCTTTTTCTGAAGTCTGGGTTTTTACCAGTCTCTCTTTAGGCTTTTTTTTTTTTTTTGAGACCACTTGTTCAAAGCTCCAGTAAAAGCAGAAATTAATAGAGGAGGGAAGAAATCACTGGGAGCACAGAAATGAGCCTGTGTGTTAAGCTGTTTTACGCTGTCAGGTTTCTTACTCCATTGTGGCTGTCTCCTCTTGTTGGGTTGGTTTTTCAGACCATTCAGACTTTTCTTTTTGCAGGTCTGTCTGTGTATAGAAAGCACTGACCACAATGTTATGCAAAAAAAGATATTAAGAGACATTAATTTACATGATGCAAGCTGGAAGAAATGCTTGCTAGGGTTCATGCAGTGCGTGAAGTAAGATCCAGAGGTAGAATGCAGGTGTTTTGGGAGCAATGCAGCGTGTGCTGCTCTCCCCAGGCTGTTGGTCTTTACAAGTGCACTTCTTAGTATCAATCATAGTTATTATTTTGGTAGAAGTAGAAATAGAACCTCAGATAGCATAGGAGTAAATCTCAGGTTCTTGCTGGAACTCACACAGCGGCATCCAACAGTGAAGCTCAGAAGATTCCTATTTTACATCATTAATTGATATCGTAGGAGGAGGGAGCTCAAAGTTTCTGTAAAGCATTGTCAAGTGAACACAAAACCAAATTTACATTGTTTGGGGTTGGAAAAAAAAAAAAAAGACCAATGTTGCTGTTTTTACCATCCGCATGTCAGTTGCTCTTTATTGCTTTTTAAATTTGATTTCATTGTAGTGTAGCAAGCTTTTCAATAAACGGAGTGGTTTCGTTTATATAACACTAGAATTATTGTTAATGCCCAGTTTCATACTGCGAATTACGTATGTAATATCGTGTCCGGTGGGATCTTGTATCACAGAATTTGCATAGTTATAGTTCTTGTGACATCGTATCTCAAACAAAGAACCTAGGGACCTGATACAATATCAGTAAAACTGTCTCATAGGTATGATTCAAACAGTTTTATTAGCAACATATGGGGTATGAAGGAGCCACAGAGGGTAGTTTTGAGTGTAAGGGTGCTGGCCTATCTTTTTCAGCGTGTAATTATATCAGTCCTCTTCTATGGCATTATTTGTTGCTGCCCTGGGATTGCTGAAAAATAACTACTAATATGGTGACACAGAGGATCAGAATAAATTATAATTGTTGACTTTACAAGAAATTCATTGGCGAAAAGGCTTACTATCCTAAGCTCCACAGTCATTTTTGCTTCAGCTTCATAACTAAGCCTCATCTGCAAAACAATATCATTTGAGAACCTTTGCATTTTCTGTCAGTCTTACTGTTTTTGCAGTGGTGCTTGTAGGCCAGTAACAGTTAAGCAGCAGTTCTGTTGGTGATACAGGTTTTGCTGCTGTATTTTTCTGTTGATGTGGAGGATAATTATTCACATAGTTCAGCCATCAAAATGCATTAAAACAGTTGCTGGTACAGAAAACTAAAGTTAAGAAACCCTGATCAAACAAATGTTTAGCAAAGAAACCTATCTACTGTTGATGATGAGTGTGCTGAGGTGATTATGGACACTTGTCTTTTGCATTTGGCTCAAATGTGATCTTTTCTGCAGACGTTACTCCGTGTAGGAAAGTTTTGAGAATAAAGTAGTGTTTGGGCTAAAACAGCCTGTAAGTTAGACTAGATGAGCTCATACTCTTCTTACTTTATTTTTCCCTTAAACTTTAGTCAGACTTATGAACACCGCTACAATTGGTGAGTTGCACTTTGTCATCTATTGATTGGATTGAAGCAGAACAGAGATTGCCACTGAGATCCATAGAGGAGATGCCCAGCCTGCTTTGTAGAAGGCACGTAAAGGAGCACAGCCTGGTGCTGAGCCTTGGAGCTGAGTGTGTCACCACCAGTAATCCCGTGTAGAGCTGAGGTCCTGGGCCGCACATTGTCTCCTTGTAGGCTTCTGTATCATCAGTCCCAGAGCAAACCCATTAGTTCAGCTTCATCCTGCATCATTGAACTGCTTTCTGTACCTGCACATAGCATCTGTTTGAGGAGGCTGGAGTGAGGAGCTCAGTGTGTGCCACACGGGACTGCCCTTCTTCACCTGTCGTGGCTGAGTGTTGGAGTATTCATGGGTCCCAGGGGTTGCTTCTGTGCTCTGCACAACTAGGGAGAGCTTTTGGTGTTCAGTAGATGCTTTTCCATCCATTTGCCCCAGAAGTGAGTATGACACGTTTCACACCATGCTTCGACACGTGGTAAGCCTAATAAGGTTACTGGTTTGGGGAATCAAAGGAATTTTTCCTTCAAGGCAAGATTAGCAACATGCTTGCTGACTTCTCTTTTTATCCTTTCTAATCAAAACCTGGACTCGCATGGTTGCAGCAGAGGTGGGAAGTGTTAAGATTATGAGTGAGATATGTCTGCTAACAATTGTATCGTGCTTGTAATTCAAGTAGAGCAGCTTCATATGGTCGTGTTCAGGTGACAGGCTCAAGAGACTTGTGGGCCTACAACAAAGTGGGAGGAGTGACCAGAAATGTTTACCCTCACCCTTCCAGAAGGAAAATATCAAAATATGTGGAATTCCACTGGTCACACCAATGGTTCTGAACTAACAGTCGACAGTGAATGGGGACTGCAGTGAGAGAGATTGGGTCTCATGCTTTTGGTGGGGAAGTTTAGTTGTTCTCACACTGGGAATTAATAAATCTAGTTGGATCTCCGAGTGTAAAAGATGTTTATTTGTACAATAGGAACAGAATTTTAAGGCAGGAGAACCCTCTCAATATATCTAAGGGATTTAAACCAGCTAGGATTGCTTCTCTTAAGGGTGAGTTGCTGCTTTGTCTGTATAGCTTCTGGGTATGTAGGAGTGCTCTTAGCCCTGTTTGTTTAAGGAAATAAGCTGCTGTGGTCACTGTATGTCAGTGCCCTTCCTTCTGCCTTCCCCTTTCTTTTCCAATAACTTCAGAACTCATCAGGCACCTTGAACTAAATTTGACAGGAAGGTAACAAGCTTAAAGGTTTTAAGTTCCTATGTGTTACATTAAAATATGTGGCCAAATAATGAGAAAAGACTGTTACAGGCAGCAACGAGGGAAGGGCTGCAGTGCAAGCTTTTACAAGGCAGCAGAGAATTCAAGTGTTCCTTATATCATGTTGCTTATATCGACACCCATTTCTTATGTATAACTGATTTGTTGATTCAGCACTCCAAGGCATCAGAACTGTGCTGGCCCTATAATCTTGTGTTGCAGTGGTGTTATCTGGAGGTCTCCATGACATGGAAGTTGTTCAAACAGGTATTGCTGAAGGGAAGAAAGCTTTCATACACTGCTGCATGCTGTTGCAGTCTGAAGGTGGTCTTTTTACTTGCCATCCACGGTGCATGTGGAAGGGTCATGCCCATAGCTGTGATATGTAGGAGCACATCTACAAGGCAAGTGATAACACATGAGATGGAGGAAAGTAACAGAAGAAGGCAAGAATCATAACTCGTTATAGGAAATAGGGGCATTTGATTATTCATGTGATATCCAATGTCATGGAGTAATGTATATGTATTTATATGCTCATTATGAATTAATTTATGATTCTTTATTTATTTTCTAGATTTACCATATTGGAAATGTAATTACATTTAGCTACTGAAGAAAGCTCCAGATCATTCCTTCCTTCGCAGTACTTAAGACAATGAAGATGATTTCTCAATGGGCAGTTTCTACCACAAGGTTTCTATCCTCTATTCTGTTCTGTCTTGATCTCTTTTCTCCACTTTTTAGTTCCTTTTTACCTGTAGTGCTTGTTTGCAGACTCTGGGACAGCAATAGCAGCTCCTGTCCTTGGCTAAAAATCTGCTTTGGCAACATGAGTTGGCTTCTCAGCAGAACCTGTGTTCAGCTGGCATTTCTGCTGATGGAGCCATTCCTGGGTGACCAGGAGCTGATTCCAGCTTGTCTACTCTTCTGTGCATCTCCTTCATTTTGAGTGTGCCAGGAGAGGAGTCAACCCTGTTACAAATACCAAATGAGTAAAAGCGAGGACTTAATGTGATTGGAGGGGGAGAGAATAGAAGTCTTAGTTCACTGAGTAAAAGTATTTTGCCTTATATTTTTACTATAAGCTGTGCAAATTGTCTATGTTACAAAGGCAGAACTGTGCTTAATATTACATGAAATACAGGATAGGATTTTCAAAAGCTTTTAACAGTCTTTGATGCTGAACTGCTATCTTCAGAAAGGATGTAGATGTTGAATTACTCAAGTCCCGTTGCAAGCCCTTGAGATTTTAGCCTCCTCCTCTGAGAATGCAGCTCTAAGCAACTTAGGTACTCTTCCTAAAGTACTTCTTGATTTCATATGGTGTGAACCACAGCAGAGGGACCTGCACAGGGATCCTGGCAGCATGTGTGCTGAATACAGTGAGTTGACAGCAGACCTGTGTTTGTTGGGGTGGCTGCAGAGCTGGCTACCTGTGGAGCGTGCAGACAGCCAACATCACTCGCACAGATGATAAACTTTTTTCTCCCCCTTATTTATTCATACCAGGCGTGTACTGGGTAGGTAAGCACAACCTGCCCATCTGTAACTTGTTTCAAGCTTCAGTGTGCAGCTAAGTGGCTCCGTAGATGTTAGCAGCTTCCATATGTAGACTTTGCTGTGCGTGGGTCACTATTATGGAGCAATAAATTTCAGGGTTCATCTCAGCTCTTGGTTCCTCGGCTGCTGTGCTGTGGTACAAGTCAAAATGAGTTTGAATGCTCAGGAGCAACTCTTCCCATCACACTTGCAGAACCTTCAGCTGACCCAGAGTCACAGAATGGCCCAGGTTGGAAGGGACCTCAAGGATCATGAATATCCAACCCCACTGCTGCAGGCAGGGCCACCAGCCTCCCTATTTCATACTAGACCAGGTTGCCCAGGGCCCCATCTACTTTGTCCTTGAACACCTCCAGGGATGGGGCATACACAAGCTCTCTGGGCAGCCTGTTCCAGCACCTCACCACTCATAGTAACGAACTTCCCCCTGGCACTCAACCTGAATCTTCCCTCCCTCAACTTAAAACTGTTTCCTCTTGTCCTGTTCCTATCTATGCATTCGAAGAGCTGACTCCTCTCTTGTTTATAGGCTCCTTTAGGTACTGAAAGGCTGCAGTGAGATCAGCCTGCAGCCTTCTTTTCTCTGTGCTGAACAAGCCCAGCTCCCTCAGCCTGTCTTTGTAGGTACTCCAGCCCTCTGATCATCTTTGTGGCCCTCCTGGACCCTCTCCAACAGCTCCCTGTCTTTCTTGAACTGAGGGCTCCAGACCTAGACACAGTGCTCCAGATGGGACCTCACAAGAGCAGAATAGAGAGGGACAGTCCCCTCACTGTCCCTGCTCGCCACCCCTCTTCTGGTGGAGCCCAGGATACCATTTGCTTTCTGAGCTTCAAGAGCACACTGATGGCTCATGTGAAGTTTTCATCCATCAGGACCCCCAGGTCCTTCTTTGCAGGGCTGCTCTCAAGGACTTCTCCTTCCAGTCTGTATTGCCTGGGATTCCTTTGGCCCATGTGCACCCCCTATGCTCTTTGGAGGAGCATTGGGATGAAGCAGGGCTGCAGGACTGTGGCATGCTGCTGAGTACTGTGTCCAACACATTGTATTGTTTGAAGCCTGTTACTTCTGAGTTGGCACAGTTTTCTCATGTGGTCATTCATCCTTTTTCAGGAAGGATTTTCAGCTACGTTTTAAATGGAATGCATTTTGGATTTAACGAGGAGGGCACTTTTCAGAAATGAAAGCTTAATGGCAGGCTGGCTGATGAAGTAAGGATTTTTTTATATTATTGGAGGCTTGCAAATGATAAAGCACAATTTAAGGTTCCAAAGTGTTCCGTTGTTCTTTAGGATGTTATTTGCTAGATGCTTGGTTTCTTTTTTTCTGAATTATTAAAACATAGTTCTTTGCAATCTGTGGAATGTGTCTTAGTGCAAGCAAAACGATATCCTGTGTTTAAATGGTGACAGTAATGGGTACAAACAGCCTGGAGTCACATGGTTGCTGCCGTGAAAAGATTTCAGAGCCTGCAGCTAGAGCCCCTTCGAGCACTGCCATCTGCATACCTGTAATTCACATCATCTTTAAAAAGGACTTTACCACACACTGGCAAAGCGTATATCGAAAGTGTGTGTATCAAATGTCACGCTGCACTTCGGTTTGGAAGTGGCTGAGGTGTGGGGGGAGATGGCTTTCCTTTTTTCAAAGAGGTGTAGCATGGGCTTTTCCCATGCAGAAGAAAAAGCACTTGTAGAACGTGAAGTGGTGCTTTGTTATGTACTCATACATGTTTATACATAGACCAATATGTTCTTTTTCAGGTGTTTTTTTTCCTGACAACTCAAATTTGAATATTACCTACTGGAAATTTCACACAATTCTGGTAAATAGTTAATAATTATTTCTAGGTGATTTCCAGCACATACGCTCATTAACTCACTTGTTTCAGCACACTTTGTAGCAGGATCTTGTAATTTTTTTTTAATGAAGGTACTCAAGCAGCTTCATGGGTGTTGGCTATAACCTTGCAAGTACGCCATCAGTTTATCACAGCCAACATGCTTGCTAGGACCTTGGCATAGCCAGAACAGCTTTTGCTTGTTAAAGCAAAATAAATAAGCTAAATAAATCCCCAAATACCTAAATGTTTCTGTAATGCTTCATAGAGAATATATTTATATAGCAAGACAATTCAAAGCATGACTTAGGTGGGACCATGTCGGAAATGATTTAAAAATCTCCCTCATGATGTGCTTGGAAGCATTCAAAATCTGGATTTTAAAGTGTATCTGTGTATATATGGGCATAGATATCCACTGACCTGTTGAGTACATAACTTCTGGCTTAAGAGACCACCTGCAGGGGTGCAGACTTGCCGAAGCGATATTCTCACTAAGATCTGAGAGTGGATTATTTTACTCTTTCCCTCATGAAGCTTCAGCTGAAAATGAAAGTCTACTGCTTAGAACAGTGCCTTGCTTTCTCACAGTGAATATCTAGACTTTAATGGGATCGGGGCACTCACTAGGTGGCTTTCCAGATGCTGTGTACTTACACAAATCACTGCATAACTGATCAAAACAGCATTTATTTAATGGATCAGAGCAAAGAACCGAAGCAGTGTCATTTTTTAGGGTGTACATACCCAGCCTCACAGAACTTTAGACTGTGGCTAAGCAGGGGCATAAAAGCTCAGGAATATAGCATGGATTGGCAGTGTGATAGCTCTGTAGCATTGAACCAGCTTGCTAGGCTGACTGGTTTGTCTGGGCTTAGAATGGAAACTAAAAAGCCTTCCTGCAACTCGGAGGGAAACCTAAAGAGGAAATACCAACCTAAGACAGACTTTTATCTTCTGTACTGGAAGAAGCTAGTCTGTTCAGAGACTTTTAATGCAGAAAAGCTGCTTTGGTGCATTTTTTTTTTTTTTTTTGTGAGGTGGTGGGAAGCTAAAAATGTGCATTTCCATGTTTTGTGAAACTAATGAAAATGAGGTTATCATAGCAAAACTTACTTGCCTTGTCTCTGAAGGTTGTTGGGCTTTTCCATACAAGTAGAAACTGTAATGTTTTATGGCACAAGATGAATTGCTGAGATCCAAATTTTAATTTCAGAAAAAGGGGGGGAAAAATGGAATGAACTCCTCCATACTCGAATTTCTCGAATTAAAATTGCTGTGGGAAAGAAGAGCCTCGTGCTGGTTTGGTAACTTCAAGTGCATTGGAAGAGTATAGACTCTGGGTGACTAAGACTAAGTTGTGCAAATGTACCTAAGTGCTGGAATGACCTAATTTGAGGAAGAAAGGACTTGATGTTCAGCTTACATTGTCTAGACTTTTACCTAACCTGCCAGATTAAGTGTTTCAGTCTGTTCAGTCACTGCAGACAGAAGAGGGGTGGAGAAGACCATGCCCCCACACTGCAATCTTTAGTTTTCCTTTTTGAATAGAAGAAATGCGTGGAGGGGGAAGAACGTTTTCTTGTGACTTCTTTGAAAATGAAAGCAAAGAAAGGAAACTGACATCCTTTTACTTTTTCAGTCAAGTGTCACTCATGCTGAAGTTGTAATAATCAATTCAGAATGGCTACTTACACTTACTTACAGAACTGGATGAAAGAGCTTTGCAGATAAGTTAAAGACCACACACAAAAAAAAGGCTCATAACTTCATAACTTTAAACTGAATTAGTTGTTTCTTTGAATTGCTTGTTTTCAGTCACGTTGCCATAGGTATCAAAGCAGCTAGCTATTATCATTTCTTTGTAAGGATTTCTGCTTCTTTATATTCACGTTTCAACAAATCAAAGGATAGGTCTTCAGACAAGAAGTGGAAGGTGTGTTGTTTTAAAGATATGCTAACATACCTGTACCCAATCAGTCTAGGTATTACGGGTACCAGCAGCATTGCAGATGCAGTGACAAAGAATTTGCATACGGCAGCAGAGTAATTACATACTGTGCATTCTTGGAAAATGTTTATCACAGTTGCTGAAGCTTTCTTGTGACTTTGTTGTTTTATCTCTGCTAGCTAGATGAAGCTTGCGCAGATATTGCTGCTTACTGCAGCTACGGCTTTCTTGTGGTGTTTGAAAGGCCCCCACGTGTTTGCTGCCAGCAATTTTTAATGGTACCTGCCACTTCTATCGATTTATGTTCAAATCTGCTTCACTTTAAATTGAGGCATCCATTTTTGGCTCTTTGTAAGAGCATGCGTTGTTACGTCTTTGATACTTTAGAAGAAAAGTGAATTTTAGGAATGGGGCAAACTCCTAATGGTTGGGTTTCTGAAATGACTGAACAGCAATGCTTTTTCTTGTAACTAGCTTAGCAGTGATCACCAGTCCGTAAATTGAGAGATTTTTTTTGTCTAGACTTTGTCACAGCATATAAAAGAAAATAGAAATATTTCATAAGGGCATCCGAGATAACAGCAGATAAAAGCCTTATTGTGCCATGTACTGAGAAACTGTGTGTTGACTTGTGCATAACTTTAATGTGTGAGTGATGGTAAGCTAAATGTCAGCCACTCATCTGCCTAATATTGCTATCATTCACAAAGATTTCCCTCTCACAAACGTGGGCCCTTCCTATTTGTCTATATGAGTACACACAGTCACGCTGTGAAAACAATTTAGATGAGGAGGGTCCCCAAATTACTCATGCAAATAGCGAACCTACAGAGCTTCTCATACCAAAAAAAGACTATTTGGGGGATGATTAGCAGATTGCTGTATTGTTTTTACACTTTCGTCTTTTAATATTTATATTCTTCTTATTTAGTGTAATTCTACCAAGTAAAGATTGGTTCGGTTGTAACTTGAAAGGCTGACTTTAAAACTGAGTGGAATGGCAGATACTCTTTTGAAGAACTGAATCTATTTACAGAATCTCACTGCTGCTTTTAACCAACTTCTATACTGTATTATCTTTCAACGTTTGCAATTCATCAGCTGTAAAGCATATATAAAATGTCTTCAGTCTTTGAATTGCAGCTTTATTGGCAACCTTACAAATCTGAGCCTAAATTTAGGGGAAAAAAAGAAGGCCTTTAGCCAGGAAATAGTTAATAACATTATGAATAATGTTTAAAGGGCTGTTAGTTTTACCCAGGACGTTTCCATTTTCTAGAATTTGTGCTGCCTCATTATTTGTAATATTGAAACTGCTGCTTACCAATCACTTATGTGAAGAAATGAAAGTAAAGTTTACAGTTCTGCTGTGGTAGATTGACTTAGACTTAGTGGGCCAAATTCTGCTTTGAAGTCAAATGCTGTGAGCGTGGAGTCATGCAAAGTGTCAGTAAACCCAAATCATCCAGGTAGTAATTCAGAAACACTGCAAAATTAAGCAGTTTTCCAGAAGAAGGTAATGCAGATTGCACACGTTTGCCTTTTAGGAAGCATGGATATTTCCACAGAAAATCTGTGTTGAGTAGTGATATGATTCGTCTCTTATTGAGCAATATGAAATTAATGAATATGAAATTATGCCAGTCACATGCAGGTTTGTGACTACTTGCTCTTTCTTAGCATCATCTTTCAGAAGTTGGAGCTTATTCTCTTTGAATGTAAAGCAGTTTGGTAGCTCTGTGTACTGGCAAGTTGTTCCACTGCAAGACTTCAAGAGCCAATATATGAGGCAGAAAGCAGTAGCCATACCTGTAGAGCAACACCATACCACCATACTTGCCCCTAAGCTAAGGATAATAATTAGTTGCTTGTATTTCCATGCAAACAACCCAAGTGTTGATGTTTATGAATTGCAAACATCACTGCAGTACCAACTCAAGCTCCCAGCTGCTCGAGTTGTTTGTACCCATTCAATTTTTAATGTACCTGTAAGATGCTTGGATGGGGGCATTTAGTCTGAAGGGATTTGTGTGCAGTAATCACATCTCAGTGATTGAAACAACAGCAGGGATAATCTTCAAAGTATTTTAAGTGCTAACTTCCACTTTGGAATTAGTAATAAACAGGAAGAACCTCACACAGAATACTTCCATATTTTGTTGGCTGAATGTGAGCTGGTTGCTCTTCTCGTGTTTGTGGGATGGTGAGCACTAAAGGTGCTGATGGATCTGCTGCTACGTATCCTGCAGTGAGGTCCACGAGCTTGACAGAGCCATGAAGTTTAAATAATAATTACAAGTCCACATGTGGTGGATGTATTTTTGATTAAGTGTGTATGGACTCCTGATGCTTGGGTCGGTTTGCTGCTGCAGAGGTCTCAGTTTGGCCTTGCATGTGATTGTGGAGGCCCTGAAGAAGGGCTCGGTGTGGCCCGGCTGTGGGTCAGCTTGCACAAGGGACCTCAGCTGGGTCTGAGGGGGAGGGGAGTAAAACACTGTGCTGCCCTTGAACTGGAGGATGTTAATGCAAAGTGAATCGTAAAATGGAAATGCCTTGAGTTACCAGGTTATTTGTTTTGCACAAAGCCCATATTTCCTGTTAGAGGTGGAAGGGAACACTAACTATTCCTTTAGCTTGTGTCAGTGAATTAAATTATGTATTGGGGAAAAAAAAATAAAAGAGATCATGTTGAGTATATATTACCTGAACCATATAATTTAAATCTGAGCTATCTGCACTGAATTATAAGAGTGGGAGGAGTTTGTTAGTCAAAATGTCAAAATGGCTAATTATGCCGTTACACAGAAGAGGAGATAGAGCTAATTCCTGAGCAGCAGAACGGTTCTCTTAAGAACTGTGGTAAGACTATCCCCAACATAAATATAGCTAATACTATTTCCGTATAATTACATTAGTTGTCATGGCACCATTTAGAAGATTACATCGCAGCATCACTTGCATGGCACAGTGCTGGCACTTTTCCTGTAGGTAGTACATTGAAAGCTGTGCCACGTTTCCTGTAGGAATGTGAATGCTGTGAGTGCATCACATTATACATGCTTCTGTGTATTTAGGATCACAAAGAGAATACTGAACCAAAGGTGATCCGGAGGAAACTCTCTGATCAATGTCTTCATTTAGAAGTGTGTGTATCTCCTGTTTCACTGAAGCTTTGGGACAAGGGATGTTGCTGAGGGCCCGGCCCTTGGGGCACACTGTACGAGTGATGCAGCTCTTTGCTTGGGGCAGGCTGGCAAAAGCAGGCCCGGGGAAGTTCTTAAAATGCATCTCCTGTGATCAAAGTCTTGAGCAATTTTGATTTTAAGCTCAGTAGCACCCCTGCTTCAGTCACGTGCCTTCCTGGAAGTTGGCCTTTTCTCATAATATTTTAAGCCAACTGGCATTTAGCTTGTGCTATGCTGTGTAGGAGATAAGAATTTCTTTTTAGATAATAGGAGATAAAGTATCACGCATTGATAGCCTCCATCACAGTTTTTCTCCATTTCTAGTAATTTTTCAAAAGCCTTAATTGTGATTCTGTAGTGTTAAGAGTTAATTTCACCTTAAATATTTCTCACTTGAACATATGAGCTCTCCTGCTGGACTTTTCTTCTGCTGCTTGCCTGTTTCTCAGGTCTACTCCTTTGGCCAAAATGACGTTATTCTGGTTCTGTAAACAAATGTGCAGTGATCACTTCTTAATTTTTGGGGGGCCTGAGTTCCCCGTTTTCAAATACAGCAAAATATTTTCTGAATGTGTGAATGCAGCCAGGCATTAGGCTCCTCTCTTTCTGTCAAGTGCAGTCCTGATGCAGCACCTTATGTTTCTTTAAATATATATATATCTGTCTGACATGCTTTCATATAAGCACTGCTGGAAGCACTGTGGTTTGCTAACTTTGTGAAATCTGAAGCATTTAGTAGTAAAACTACTTCTGTTTACAGTAAGTTACGCAGGAAAGTATCTGAAATACTGCAACAAGGGATTGCTTTACTAATATTTATTTTTGCTAAGTTGATGGGCAATTTCTGTAACCTCTAAGCAGAAATGCCTAAGTAAAGAGGTGATAAGGCTTGTATATACAAAATACATAGCAGATGTGTTGAGTAACTGAAAGAGCAGTCGTACTTATCATAATTCTGTAAGAAAATGGTGCATCACAATTGTGAAATGGAAGAAATGCAGTTGGTACAGAGCGTCGCAGCAAACAGATAAGCAGGGTGTTTTATTTTTTTCCTTCACCAAGAGGTGAGCAGTTGCTGCGTAGTGTTACTACTGCTGTGATAACTGCTTCATTCCTTTAGTATGCAAATGAGAAGTATACAAGGATTCAGTACTTTTATTTAAGAAATATGCCTGCAGGCTGTATTGGTAGGCTTTAGGGAGATATCTGGTTTGGTGTGAAATAAATAGTTATTAAAAGATCACATGAATGTATGTCTTAGAAGATGAAAAGTGACGCTGTGAGCGTTTTGAGAAAGCCCTCCTGTACCTGGCATGCACGCTTGCCACTCAGTTTAGTTTTTCAAAGAAACCTTACCATCCTTGCAGAGAATCACCAAGCTACAGGCTGGGTGGGGTGAGGATAGCAACGTGTGAACTTGCCAGCGTAAGAGTTAGAACTTGAAAGCAGACATCCTCCTTGGGTTTGACCACTGGGGAAAATGCTTCTGTTCCTGGTGGGGTTGCCTTTGCTTCAGTTTTTAACTTCAGACAGTTGGAGCGCTTCACTTTCACTTAGTAGATTTCAGTGTCATATTTCAGGTTTGCACGCAAGCCATGGGCACCCAGGTTATTTTAAGTGAGAAGGGTGGGGAAAAAAATCTGAAAGCTTTTGAGTGAACGACTGCTTTGGTATTTGCAGTTGGTACTGAAGATCTGTCATGTTAAGAAAACAAAACGTACTTAAAGCTATTTAGTGCTTAACAAAGAAAGCATTTTAATATGCAGTTACAAAATATAATATCAATTGAATAACGTTTAGGTTGTAAGATAGCTATTAGGTTGAGCCTGTGCCCTTTTTCTTCTCTTGTTGTCAAAAACAGTGATCAACTCTTTCTGCAGTTTGCTCTTGGTTCAGGTTTTAGGTGTTTCCTGTCGTTAATTGTCATCATTCTTTCTGCAGAGGTTTCTTTCTTCAAAAAGTGTGGCAACAACACCAAGTGCTTTCCAGCATCACATCACGAGTTCTTAGAAACATTCATTCCCTTCCTCTGAATACCTTTATCTTTTACACAACTACAGTCAGGACCTTCTGCCTTAATGACCTAAGGGAAACCGACTCTTTTTGCTTGCTATCTCTCTCTGTTGGCTCTGCCAACTACTACTACTGCTGACTTCAAAGTATGAATCTTCCCAGATGCTTAAATCCCCAAACCTGTGCTTTTTACGCACACTTGGATAATATCCATGGAAATTAATAATCCTGGTTCTTGTCTACATGACTATGTTATTGTACTAATTTAAATAAGCTGATCCAAACAAATTGCAGCTCTCCAGGTGAGGCAGCAGCAGCCCTCCCCCGTGCCTCCTCGTTTCTCCTCTTCCCACCTCCCACCAGTCTGCTTCTTTGTCTTGTATTTGTCATCTTCTCATTTCCTCTCCATGTCCTATTGTTTTCACTGAGAGGGATTAGTAAAGGTAAATCTTAGCTTTCGTAGCATTAACATTAGCTTATATCTGTCACACTTGTCTCCTAGCTAACCTAAATACTGCTCTTGATTTCTTTTTTTCCCAGTCACCCTTCACGTAGAAGAACTAGGCTACCTAGGGCTTGGTACAGTGTTTCCAGTGAGTAAAAAAAATCATCAATAGATATGTATCTTCAGCACTTGGTGTTTTTTGTACTGTTTGCCTTGCTTGTCACTGCAAATCCTTCAGAACGGTGTCGAGGCATGCAGGGGGACCCATTTCTGGTGCTGACTGGATGGCTTTCTGGATTTATGGCTTCAACCAAAGTCATCTCTTCAAAGGTAGTCTGAATGATGGCCCTGTGCTGCTGCCGGCGGATGGCCACATCATAGCAATTAGGAATGGAAACCATTAAAACCATTTAGTCACGGTTCTTTTGATGGTACCAGTGTCAAAAGAAACAATATACTTTGTAAGGTGCTAGCAGCAGATTAAAAAAAGTGTAGTTCCTGTCAGATGTGTCTGGCGTAGCTTCAACAAGAATAGCACTTGGGCATGTGAAGAATGGCAGAGAACGGGGCTTCATTTGAAACACTGTTCCTGCTTTTGGAAAGGCTTGTTTTTCCCCATGGATTTCTAACTATTTTTTTTTCTCCATCTAGAATTAGACAAATGAAGAAGAAAATCACGTATTTTGTGGGAAGCTTATGGAGGAGTCTTTATAGGCCTGTTCCAAGTCCTTTGGAGTGACTCTTGGAAAGCAGGATGTCTGGCTGGGGATGGCCCATCTGACACAATCAGATGGAGAATTGCATTACTTCGTTCTTCTGCAGATGTTCTCTGAGAGACAGAAGCTGGTCACATATGATCCTCACCAGCTTTTCATAAATAGACATTTATCTTGTGCCATTTTATGATTCCTTGTATTTTACTGAAATGGAAACACATCACCAAATGCAATGTCACGAACTTAACTGTAGATCCTGCCCAGCTGTGGTCTACTTGACTGCATTTTTCTGTTCAAAAAAAAAAAAAGCAGACTCTTTGTAAAGTTAGAGCAGAGAATGGTACCTCATTCAAATGATGCCTGTCCACATCCTGGACCATACATGCATAAGAGTTGATGCTTTCTGCCACTGCTTGTATTTAGTTATGCTTCCTTGTCAACTATAACTCATTTCACAGGCCTGTCTTCAGATTGACCCATGCTGGTGAAGACAAGTAATTACTAAAATAGAAGTTAGCAAGAAATTTGGGGTTCTTTTTGTCTCCAAATGTGACGATTCTAAGATGCACTTGATTTGCATGCTCTAGTTCTCTTAGATAGTGGTCTTTCCTTTATGTAAATAGTGCTGTTAATGCTATTAACTTTGAGCTGTCATTCCATGCAGCTTGTAGTTAATTACTAGAAAACCAGGACTGAGAGTATGACTATGATTTTTTTCTTCTTTTGGAGTGGAGAGAAACCTGTCCCATTTGCTTTGTATTTGTTGTGATTTTAAGCATCAAATGTAGTATAGTTTTTATTTACTGTTACTCAGTAATTTCTCTGATATTACAAGAAGAGCAGGCCTATGGAATTGTATATAGAGCAGCTCAGATACCCACACTGATACAACAAGAGGTTTCTTTCATGATAATTGCAGAGGATGAGCTGATTTCTGCGAGTTAATAATTCCCTATCTGCAAAGTCCTATAGATCTGTGTGAGTTATTTTCCCTGCTGTTGGAGGCAATGGAACATGAAACTCGAGATAGTTGTTGCATTGATTGCAAAGTCAAAGAGAAAAGGAGGGTCGCAGCTCAGGAAGGGAAAGCTCTAGTGTGGAAGATCATAGAGTCATAGGATAATTCAGGTTGGAAGGGACTTTGGTAGCTCATTTCATCTTGTCCTGCTCAAAGCAGGGTCAGCCTGTGATACACATCCAGCAGTGTCTGTAGTTATGAAACACTTAACCATCACACGGAGTTTTTCTGTAGTGTCTGTATTTAATCTAGTGCTGGTTTCTAGTTTACATCGAGGAGTATGACTCATGAGGTTGTCCAGTCAAGCCTTTATAGTGCTCTGTATTGCAAAATCTGCTCTGCAGAGGACATGGGCTGATTTTTCTCTACATTTGGATTCTTTGCAACCAGAAGTCAGGCCAGTACCTCCAAGTGTGGCAACTATCTTCTTGGACTGTGGTCTGGGATTGCATGTAAAATACATAAATATATCTTTCCTTAGGTCCAACAATGTCTTTGTTGCAAGCATTTTTTATTTTTTCTGCAAAGATTTAGTAAGTGTAATAGTCTCTACAACATACTTACAAATGTATTATTGCTACAAAGAATTGAAAGAAGATTTTTTTCTGCTGGCAGTCGAAAAGCAGGAAAAAAAAGTAACTACTACAACAGAATTTTATTAATGAATGATTTACACTGGTTCCAGCTGTGACCATGTGATTAGTCCTTCACTAAGCAACAATGGGTATTTTCTTTCTGCTTTTATTTGATTTCCAAGAATGTGTCATCTGTTACATAAACTGCTGCCAGTATACCCCATGTAAACTGGTATTTTTTATTTCCCTGAAGCACAAGATGAATACCCACCCATACCCTTCTGGAAATACTGTTTTAAATGAATTGAGAATTTTATTGACTATCTCTGATTCAACGTGCCAAAATCATAAAACTTAAAATATTTAATAAACAAGCTAGGCTGTAGGATGCCTTGTTCCCTCGGTGGTGCAAAAGATAGATTATTTTCACTTTTACATTTCTATCTTAATATTTTATTACAGCAATACAATGTGTGATAGAGGTGGACAAGGCTGCAGATTGAAATGTGGATAGTCCAGATTGTTCCTTTCCCTAGACCATATGGTGTAGTTCTAAAAGCCTTTTGTACGCTGTCTGTTCAGTTAATTGTAAACTCTGTCTTTAACGTACCTTAAAAAATGAGATATACGGACTTCTGGTTCACATATATGCGGTGGTAAGTAAAGTTTGCTAAAATATATGTAAAATCACAGTCCCGCCTGCTGGTTTCTGGGTAGATTTTCCTTTATTGGAGAATCTGAAAGTCTTAGTGTTTCTTGGTAACGATGCTCGCTTGCGTGTACGGAGGGACTGCTTTTTCCATTTCCTCCTCGGGAAGGGGGGGGGAAATTTTAGTATATAATGAACATTTCACAATATTTTTGCTTGGCAGACAGCTCTGCCAGTGGGTGATGTGCAGGAACATCGAAGATTTCTGACAGATGGATGGTAGGACTGCTAATACACCTACACGTGTTTCAGCTTCTGATGTTCCCGGTGTTCCTCTGATGCTAAGAAGCTTGTGTTCATACTTTGTTCTGATGTTGCCCAGTGCTGGCTTTTAGAAGAGCAGAACCGAGTCTCGCTCTGGATTTTCATGTGTCGCAGGGAGGGTAAATTATTACGGCCCTCATAAAGTGAAGTGATTACTAAGGAGGCAAAACATTTGTTTTTTCAAATGTGATACCAGTAAGAAATCATAGAGTTTGGCAGCACTTTTATTTCCTACTGTTGCCTTACGTAGTCTGAAAAGCTATTTGAGAAAAGTGGGTGATTTCAATGAGGATAGGATTGGTGCATGCAGAGGAGGAAACCAAAGGAGCAAGAATCTTTCACTGGAACTGCTCTTTGTGTGTTCCAACCTGGTTTTAAGTATTGGAGAGTGATTGCTCATTAGTGGCGCATTTGGTGGCAGACAGGGCTCACATCACTTGTGACTTTGTAGATTAAAAAAAAAATAAAAAGTTACTTAGAAAAATAAAAAGTCAAAACACTGGAATTATGCAAAAAGTAAATGACAGCAATGGAGAGTAAGACTAATGTGCTCCGAGAGGCCACTCCTAATTAAACATACTGATCTTGGCTGCATGTGTGAAGCTTTCAAAGGATTTTGGATATTCATTCTACAGCCAGCTGAATGCAAAGGGATGAGTAACCTTAGGGAGTATTAGGAGGGAAAGAAACTCAACTTCATTTTTCTTTTTTTGCCAGCAGATGCCTGACAGTGTAACTCTGGATGTGCAGAAATGGATAGAGCTTGAGTAAGACTCTGCTTATAGGTCATAAAAAAGGTACACTGCAGCCTGTTGTCCCGAAAGAGGAACCTACTTCTGAAACGCATACCTTTATGGAGTGCTGTAAAAGGAATAGACTTTTTTGGTGCTGTGGAAGTAAACGTGAATCATCTCAGCTGAGGTATGATGGGGGCTGCAGCGTTCAGCGGTGTCGTGTACTGTGGCATCCTGCTTCCATTCCCTACTTTTTGGCTGCAGCATGAAGTCAGTGGAAACAAGGCGGTGTCTGTGGGCAGAATTTTTGCTTCTTGCAATCCAAGTAGTTCAGAAGCTTTGAAATGCAAGAAACCACACATAATGTTTAAAGAATCCAGCTGTAATTCTGGGAGCTGAAAGAGAAAGCAGTGGCTGAACATTTGTTGCAGCTTCCATAGGATGGGAGCAGTTCTCGAAGCCTGTAAGCTGTCGCTTACAGACTGTATGTGAATAATAAAGCTACCTATTTTTACTGTACTCTGGCAAACTGTCTTCGTTAAAGCAGATAGTACAAACAAGATGTGCTGAATTGTAGGATACCAAGAAAAACTCTTGTCAATTTTAGCCTCTTTTAAAACTAGGTTGGACTCTCATGCTTCTTGGACTAATTGAATGCATGGTAGAAGTCGTTTCAGTGGATGGTACGTTCTGTTCCATGGTGGTACAGAAGGAAGGAGGAGGAGGAATAAAGAGTTTATAAAGGTGTTTGAGACAATTTGAGTAAGGAAGAAATCATGAGGAGATGAGGCAGGAGATGTAGGCAAGGGAGCTGTGACAGTTTGCTTCTGGAACAGTGAAGAAGGAACTGGAGTTTTAGGAGTGAAGCAGGATGAGGAAAGAGAAGAATATTTAAGAGTGTAGCCAAGCAGGTAGGAGGGATGGTGCAGATATCCATACACAGGAAGAGGTTGGAAGTGCCGAGGGTGTGAGACAAGGGGATTTGGCACTCATCTCTTCAAGGTAGTTGTTGATGTATTCTTAAGTCTGTTCTTTATATTAGGTACATCCTTTATCACATTATTGGGAAAGTTTTAAAAAGGAAGACAAAAAGATACAGGGCAAAAGCAAATATTGGGAATAATTCAAAGGGAAGATGATGTAATTAGAAAAGAAAGTAAAAGATTAAGAAATAAAGTGAAATACAAATACACTAAAAAGGTGTGAGTGAAAGAAGAAAGCTGGGATTCAGTCACAAGAAGCAATTCATATGCTTTCCAGAAGCAAGGATTTTCTTCTTTGAGGGATGCCTACCTGTGCAACCTGGTCTAGGGAGCTGCTTTGGCAGGGGGGTTGGACTCTATGATCTCTAGAGGTCCCTTCCAGCCCCTACAGTTCTGTGATGGAAGATATGATGAAGAATGATATTAATGCAGGATACGAAATTTCATCTCATTTTCAGCTCAAAAGGAAAATGAAATAGAGAATGTACAATCTGGGTAAAAAATGTATTTCTATTTTCTTACCAGGATTCATGCTTGATGGCAAATGAGCACTGTTGATCAAAACAAAAATTGTTGTGTGTGGTGGAATGGCAAATAAACTGCCAGTTTAAAAGGGAGCATGCTTTCAGTTGGTTGGAAATAGAGAATTGCAAGATGCCGCTCCTCTGCTCTCCATGTTATTATGAAACTATTGTTGGGAAGTTGTGCAAGTCATCATTTAAAATGTAAGTTTTCTCATCTGTAGAGCAGAGATAATAACACCTACCTAGCTACCTCACAGGAGCGTTATGAGATTTAATTAATGTTTGTTAAGCCTTTTTGAATGAAAGCAGATAGATGAAACCTCTTGTTATTGATAATGAGAAAACATCAGGCAGAAGGTGCAGTAGGACCGTGGAGCTGGAGGGAGGAGATGAAGCAGCTAGATTTTGTTGTTTAAATGATGCACTGAAAAGCAATGGGAAAGTTTTGTTTGGAAGCTGTATAATCCTGAGGTTTGTTTGTTGAGTCCAGGTGTTTTCTTACAATTGTCTGGGAACTGGAAAATCGATGTAGATTTGGTGGTGGTTTTTTCCTACGGTACTTCAGGACTTGAAAAGTTGAGCAGTTGACCTGTAGTCCTTTTTCACCCTCATTATAAGCTGAATTCTTTATGGTCTTCCTACGCTTTTAAAACCAAACCAAGTGCTTTTCTTTCAGGTGGGTTGAAGTGCTATATTTAGAAGTCATAGACTTTGCAATTGGAAGTCAACAGGTAACAGTAACAGATGTATGAAATTCTGTGTATGTATGAGTATGCGTATATGATACAGATTAATTCTGCTCAGTCCAATAATATCTTCAGAAGACAATTTTTAACAAAAGTTTTTGGTTGAGCTATTGCTCAGTGACGAGAAAATCAGTGGAGGGGATTAACCTCACTAAAGTGTGGTTCTAAAGCATTCTTCCTATTCAGAATCAGCACAGTGTAGCACAGTAGTTAAAATAACCTTTCCAGCTAGAGTCAGAAAGAAATGCTGTGAGTGTTTGCCAACGAGTTTCTTAGAATCATCTGCCTGTAGAATTTACAAAGGTAGTGGTGTGTCAGCAACATCCCAGGTGCCACTGCAGGCGGGCGTTACAGCTGTCAGCAATGCCTAAGTAGCATTTCTAAATAGGCAGAGCCATGTGAATTGGCCTGTGTTCAGTAGGTACCCATTACACACCTTCAGGATGCCGATGCCACGCTGCTGGTTGAGTACCTCATCTGGTTTGAATGTACATTAAGTATCAAGTGGTATACGCAGCCTGAAAAGAAAAACAGCCTTAAAGAAAAGGCTTTTTTTTTTTCTCCTAAGTCGTTCCCGTAACGCCCAAGAAAATGCTTCTGTGAGTGTGAAGAGCAGCTGCCTATCGTCTCTAGGAAAATCATTTCTGGATCTCTCTTGTCCGCAGGCATTGAGAGCTGCCATAGGGAGGCAGAGAGCTGTGTATCTTCAGGGTAGCTTGAATCAGCTTGCATGAATATTGCCCTCTCCAAGGATATTGGCATGCAAAACAGATTTTGTTCACTTTATGGAGTTTGAATGCACCTTACAAATACATTCTTAGCTGTTCTGAGATGTACAGGCGTTTAGGTTTAGGGTTTCTTCAGTGGGTGTTAACTAATGCATGTAGATAGATGGAAATAACTTCTCTCTTCCTGAAGCATTTCTTTGGTAGGATTTAATTTGTATACCTTGTTTGCATTATGTTATGAAGATCGTATTTGCTGAAGGCAGCTTACCTGTGCAAGCAAAGCAACTACACTGAATGTCCGCTACTTTTTTGTCCCTTTCCCCTCTTTCTTGGTTATATTTTAATTAGTATTGAAATTGGGAGAGTGAAGCAACTTCAGAACTGTGTTTGATTTAAATATCCAACTAAACCAGCTTCATAGATCGCCTTCACGTGTGCACATCTAGTTGGTTTTCCTGGGAGCTCAAAGCTATGAGGTGTAAGTGGTATTCTCGTGTTGTTTTGGGTATTTCATCATATGAGTAATATTGATAACTTACAAATAGCCAGCTAAACTTCTTTTGAATATTGCAGTAACGTCCCTCTTCAGATTCACAGATTCTTCAGTGCTTCTTCAGCTCTGAGCCCTGTAATGAAGATGTTTTTTCTCTGCCCGGCAGTAGCTGTGGCCATTACAAACCGTATTCCGTTCCCAGTTCTTAAAATTGTACCTGGTTTGTGTGAGGAGCCTGCAAAGAGAAATCCAACTGAAACTGTTTTTTTGCCTCTATCATTACAGTGCAGATCGTGTGCTATAGCCAGATTGTAACCTGTGCAACAAATCCAAAGTTCTTAAGGCATGGAATTTCTGACGGCCGTGATTTTAATGGTGTTTTTCTAATCACGGCCATCTGCTAACCTTCAAGGAAAAATGTTATGTCTGGGTGACCAGGCTTCTTCATCCTTGGTGCGTGTCCTTGCCTTGCTGTTACCTGCAGCAGAACTAAGGGCAGCTGCTCGTGCTCACTGTCTGCTAGGGCTTCCCCCAGACATTAATATTCATTCCTTTTGCAGTATCTGTTTTAAAAAACAAAAACAAAAAAAACAGTTCAGAATCAAAGCTTATTTACAAAATAACCTTCCCAAACAGATTGTTTTGAGATGCTTGTATATCGCTGGAAAGGAATATTTCCTGAAATGTTCCCCATTTCAACTGACAGATGATGACAGACATCCTTATTGAACTGATGGCAGTATTTTGCAGCTTGCTGTGATGGTGTATCCACAGATAACTCCCGGTGGAGGAGATAGACCCCTTCCATTTCTCATACTTGCACTATAAAATCAAGTGTAGGAATACGCACTTCTTCGATGCTTTAGGCAAATCCTTGGGAGTATTTTTCAGGCTCCTAAGGCCCCACGGACAAGAAATGAAAGGAGCTGCCTGCAGTCATTAGGCTGGCAGCTTTTGTGCCAGCGAGACATCGGAAGACGCTTGCAGCGTGCTGTCGGATCGTGCCTTGGACGTGCTCCGAAGCCTTCGATGCTGCTGCAGCCCCTTCAGAGGGCTTGGGCTATTTACAGGAAACACGATGCTGTGCTGCTAAATAGAATTGACAACTCTAATTGCACTAGATTTATAAATTGATGCGGGTAACATATCCTTCTGTTTGTGAAGTTGGCAATAGGGAGAAAATATTCTTAAAATGGAAAAACATGTTCAGGGCTGTATAAAGTCCTCTTTTGATGTTGCGAGACGTTTACTACGGAATCTGAGAGTTTTCAAGTGGTTTCTGAAAGAAATAACGTGGTGCTGACTGGACAGAAGTTAATGAGATGTGTTTCTGTTTCCGTAGACTCGTAGTAAGAAGCATTGGTTCAAGTCCCTCCTGAGGAGATAAGAGTTGTACGACTGAAAGCTTGAACATTGCTTCATTTGTTGAATTCAAGTAGTACTTAGTAGTTGAAATTAAGAAGTATTTCTGCAGGTAATTTTGCAGCTTTTACGTTACTTTGTGGATTGTTGGAGCATCATACCCAGACCGTTGTGGAAACTTACTGTAGAAATTTAACATAGCTTCTTAAGAAACAAATGGAAATCTGATGATTGACTGATCTCTTCACTTGGTTAAGAGTTACGTAGGTGGATCAGATCTCTCATTGATCATACAAAATTGTGCTAGTTTACAGGTCTTTCTGTGAATAAAATGACAGATAGAATTGACAGACCTTCTAGCATCCAGTTTACATGCAGGTAGAATTTGATTCTGAAGTTGCCTTACTGGAATGCGTTGTGAAGTTCTCATGTTAGTCCTTCAGTAATACTTCTCTCTGTGGGACTCCTCCCATATTTCACAGCAGAGCTAGATCTGACAGTAGAACTCATCTCGTCCTTTTTATTGACTCAAGGTGTGACTGAAGATGCAGATCCTTTCATCACATATTCAAATGGATAATTCCAGACTGTAAAATTAAAGTCTGGCTTGTGCCCACTCAAAAGTTGCTGCCAAGCATCTCAGGCTACCGAGGCTAATGTTTAAATTAACTCTTAGAATTCCAGGTTTTGTGCAGGAAGCATGTTTTTAAGGGCAAAGTCCCAAACTGTCATGATATGGGAATGATTTATTGTTTAGGTTTTACTACTTAAAATCTACTGTAGAAAATAAGGCAGCTTTTTGATGTGGGATGATTCTGTTAGCTCACCCAGCAGTTACTGATGGTTTTTAACAAGCCTTTTGTCCTTTCATCAATTAGCCAATATGAACTATAGACAAAGTCCTTCCACCACAATCAGTTCAAATATTTACAAGTAACTTTTTGAAGTATATATGTGTGTAATTTGGTTAGAAATGCAGCTTACCTTTCCATATAGAAACTGGTCTGAAGCCTGGAGTGCGTGGAACACGTTTCTGATCATATTCCTAATAAATTGGAGGAATTTCAGCATGCCAGCCTATTATTAACCAGACTGGTGCTTTTTCTGTAATAGGGAACTAGCAACTAATATGTCTCCTGTCAAGTTTAAAAATAGCACCACATCTCCCATTACCACACCTATTAGTCCCTTATCCACTGAGAGAAATTCTAAATGGAGTATCTCTCATCTGTTTAAACCAATAGAAGACTTCAAGATCACAGATATTGACAAATTTGTTGTAATAAGTACACTACTGGAAAAAGATGAGTCTTGGAAAGTGTCCTAAACCTTCAAGAGCCATAAACACAGTCCAAATAAGTTGGATAAAACCAATGTCTCTGTTAAACCAAGCTATCATTATTCCAGCCTCATCGGTTACATGGTAAATGGGAGTTTATCATTAGCTGTTACATTGAAATAAGTAATGTTCTATCAATTGCAGTCATTATACCTTGCATTTGCTGATAGTATTCTCTTATTAGATGTAGTGTTTTTTTTCTTTTGTAAAGCCTCTTACAGCCTGAAGAGCTACCCAAAATAATGTTAGAACACTTTGTAAAGATAATCTATTATTTAATATCTAGTACTCTGCTGCATCCTTGTGTCTGCTTCTTCTGTAGATGTACTGGGGCCACTGAAAGAAGGAGAGAGGGGAACAAACTCAGTGGAAGAACTGTCCTGTGAGATGGGAGGGATCCTCATGGTTATGGTCGCCTTCATGGCAGAGCCTGGACCCTGTTTTTTCATCACATCTCTTTGCCCATTCTTTTTTGGCCTAGAAATCAAGAAAGTTTTCTTCTAACTGTATTTCACAACTACTTACCTAGTTTTATATAGTCTGTACACATAGGAGTAGTTTATAGGCAATGTTTAGTTTCCCTTGTGCCAAACTCTGAATCTTACTTAGTTCCATATACACTAGGTCAATTAAAGGCCTGAAAACTGAGTTGCGTATTATAATTGTTGATGTAGATTAAAATGTTCCCTATGTGCACTGTGCTCTGGAGACAGGTGTGCACATCCCCACCAAGATGGAGTGGCTGCGTGTGGCTCTGAGTTAACCAGAAATGCGATGTGAAGATGTTTTACTCCACTGGAAAAAAAACAACAACAATAATTTATTCAGTATAGATTAAGATCTTCAAAGACTTTGATTGAGGGTGGCTAGAACGTAGAGTTGCGAAGTACTCATGGTAGTTTTAGGCTATGTCAAGAAGGAAAGTGGAAAGAAAAAGTTGAGGATTACATTTCTTCTCTTTTCCACATCTGGAAAGAGAAGAAAGTATCAATTTACAACATGAAATGGTGAAGGCCATCAGGGCCTTTTTATCAATAAAATAATAAGGCAGTAGAAATATACACCCTGCATGTGTGGCAACTTTTTTGTGGGGATTTATAGCAACGTTGTACACTTAGCACACACAGGTTAATACACAGATTTTACATAATGCTGCTTTCTAAATACCTGGAGTCCAGAAGGAGCCCTTATAGTCTCTTGTGCCAGGGTGTCTCTGGATTAGTAGCCATGGGACATCATTAAAGTGCAACTTCCAGGTACTGCTGTTGTGTTTCAGGGTTGGAAACACAGATGTACAAACAGAACCCTGCAGTTCTCACAGTGTGCTTTTTAGTTAAGGTCATTACATTTCTTCTAAAGTTCTTACTGTTTGGGAGTACTAACTGCATCTTCTGAAGTGCTGCTGTGCTTCTTACCTGTATGCTCATAGGCAAGCGGGGTCCAGAAGTGGAAGGCGTCACCACGCAGCTTGGGGAGCTGAGAGAGATGCTTCACCTGGCTACAGGCACAGAGGCAAGCTGGAGGGGACACACCACCATTTAAACCAGCTGTGGTCCAGCCAGATTTTGCTCAGCCTGGTCAGTAGTTCAGGAAAGCAGTTTTCAACAAGGCAAGCAAGAGGTTTCTGTCATGTAATGCAATGGGAATAGTGTTTTTTTTTTCTAAGTGAAGATCTTAGTAGGTTTTCAGAAGATTTAATCTGTTTTAGTGCAGCAAGAATAAAGGTTGCGAGTTTACAGGTTGCAAATTTACAGGTTGCAGTTATATCTTCTTTAGGAAGCCTGGGAGTGCTACCTGTGGTCAGTTCAGTTGTCAAACATGCGGCCTTCAAGTTGTAACGGTGGGGAGTGCTACTTAAAAGCTGCAGTAGAAATCGTGCTGTGGATTTGAGATTAATGTAGACTTAAAGTTTGCCAATTGTGGTGCACAGTTCTGCTCTTCTGGTGAGTGAAGTAGAGGGTAGAAGTCACACTTCTACCTGGTAGCATTCAACCTCAAGTGTTGGGATGAGGAAGCTGAGGAGTCTCATCCAGAAGGGTTACTCATCCCATCGCCTGTGCTGTAATCATAGCCCCTGACATCAAACACAAATTGTACGTCACTGCTTTTCCATGATGGGATGTTACTACACTGTACAGAGAAGTAAAAAGGATATTTTAAATAAGGCACTGTCTTTGTGCTGTGGGGTGGAGCCTTTTGGATACAGCATAAGCCCAGATAGTCTCCTAAGTGTACCGCAGGTGATCTTTCAGGGGACATCCATATTGGTTTTGCATCAAAATGAAAGTGATTCACACATGAGAATGTGAATTTTTTGGGGGCACTACAGTGAGACCTACGAAGCTCTTACTTTGAAAGCGAGTTGAAAAATTGATAATTAATTGCATATTTTAAAGTGTATTGCAAACAGCTGATTTTACAGGATGCTTTAAAATAGCCCGTAGAAGAATAACTTAGCAGGCCTTTAACCGAGCACTTCAAATAAGTGTGGTAAATACGGCTGATATTGAAAGAGATTTTGAGGCAGAGTTCACAGATGGGAACGCTTACCTGGCTGAGGCCGCTGGGACTTGTGCCATTTTCTCCCATTCACTCTATTTTTATTTTTGGCTGGGAGCTGGTTGTCAGTGTAATGAGCGCAGTCTTCACAAACATGCATGCAGATCACAAGCAGAGGGAACTAAAAGAGTATTTCAGCATCCTGGTTTCGGTGTAGACGTCTGTGTAGGCATGTGCAGCTTGTCCAGATGAAGGTGAACCGTTCTGGTTTACCGCTTTCTCAAAAGGAGTGGAGAGCTTCTTGCTTTCTCCAGTTGATTGATATAAAAGATAGATTCAGTGGCATTCTCGCTTTGTGCAAATAAACAGTTTGGTAATGACTTACCCCCGGTACTTTTGAGTGATCTAAACACAAGTTAAAATTTGGTCAACCATTAAAATGCAGTTGTGCTTAAGGTATAACTCCGGAGTTTCTGTGAGTCACATTATCATGAGTAGGAGGGCAGTGCTGACTGCTTCAGCAGAGCTTGCTGTGTGTGTGTGTGCTGCATCAGTGCTTCTCTGGGAAGAGGAAGGAGCATGGGGGCAAGGTAAAGCTGTAATGGCCCTTTGGGAAATCCCGTGTTACCGGAATGTGGAACACTGAAAGTTTTTTGCTTGTAATAGGTATGGCAGTGTGCCTATCTGAAATCATCAAAGGCTGTGAGTGTGTTTGCGTACACTGGGCATACCTGACGGGTTCTGTTGTCAGCTGAGTGTGTTCTGGATACGGCGGTGGAAGAAATTTCTCGTCTGTGTGGGACTGTGACCGTTGAAACAACCATTACTGAAACCATATACCTTATTTCCTGTAACTAATAGCAGCTCTCTACCTATGGAATATATTAACAGTTATTCCCTTGGTTTTGGATTGTTGCTCAACTATTTGGTTGGACAGATACTTAAACACGAGCTGTAATTTATGTTGTCTGAATACGTCAATGAGCGGAGCTCGTTATGGCTTCCTGATGCGAGCTGTGCTGATGTTTGTGAAACCACACTTCTGTCTCTCAGACAGAGCAGAAGTATGTTCCTTAATAAATCATGGAAAATGACGAGCTTTCACTACCTAGGCTGCTTAACAGAAGTACTGCAGTTGGTGTTTACCTAGAGTTTCAGACAAACCGATTTTGTTTTTCCGACTGCTTGAACAGTTAATTCTTCTGTACTATTAAAGTAAATATTTATTGCTTTTTACAGGATAGATTTTTTTTTTTAATTGAAAACTGTTGGTTCAAACAGCAGCAGCCCATTTAGGGACCTGCAGTGCTTCCACCACATGACTTCTGGCATTGTGACCATGAGCGGGATGTTCCCATTCCAGCCAGTTTTTCCCAACATCTGCCCCAAATACCGAGCTTCGACCTGTACTTACAGAGAGGTGCTTACAGAGAGGCATTTTTTGGCCACGGCGGTGCCACGCTCCTGGGGCCGAGGCTGAGCTGCTGGCTTGGAGCAGAGGAAGCCCTGTAATGGGAAAGGGGAAGCAGATATGTTTTTCTAATATTTGTTGTTTTCTTTGAAATGGGTAAAAGAATACCTGGAGTGATTTATATTTAATTGAGGATCACATTCCATCAGATAGGGTGAATGTTCTCAGGCCATTTATCATCTGCGTCTTTTCGAGACCTCTGAGGAGTATATTGGAGATATTTACCTTAACTTGGCTAGGTCAGGGGAAGTAAAGCAAAAATAATAGATGTTATTTTTGTATGTGAACAAAACTGGAAGTCGTGCGGGTGAAATATGAGGTAAATGTCTGCATCCTACCTCCTGTGTGACTTTTTAAATGCCAGGAATTATTAGTTATATGTAATATATCATCACTGTTTTTCACTTGTGTGTGCTGCTGGTGTGGGACCTCCAGGTGCCACTCTGACTCATGTAGCCAGAGCTATCTCTGTACTCCCTATGTGTATCCGGGCCTGAACTGAATTTCTCGGTGCAAACAGCAAAAAGGAATTTGTTGTATGGCAAACTGTTGTGTAACGTTTGCAAAGTGTGTTTTGATTACCTTTCATTGATGGTAGAAGGGTGAGCGCAGAGTCACCTGAATGTTAGGATCTGTAAGAAAGAAGGAAACCTGAGAGCTGAACACGTCTTTTCCTGTCCCAGAGAGGTGAAAACTGCTGCGAAATAGAATTGAGAGCACGTTGTTGATTCAGCTAAACCTGGTTTCAGAACCAGTCTGGGGGAGTGTAACTCGATCAGATATTTTATGAACAAATTATTACCGATACCACTGATTGGCAAATTCACTGCAACTCATTCTCACTCAGTGACATTTTCAGACTTCTCGGTGCCCCCTTTTTGAATCTGCAGAACGCTTCCCCGTAATCCTTTGAGTTAAAGTTTCAGCGACGTTTGATGACGAGCGTAGCATGATTAATTACCAATCGTTTTCTGTAGGTGAATAGCGCGTATTCCAACACAGCTTGTGTTTTTCTCGCAGTTATTACCCTGCAGGTTCCAAAAGGGCTTTGGAGTACGGATTATGATTTCAGTTGCATCATTGTGAATTCAGAAAACGCCAGTGATTTCAAAAGTGTGATGCTGAAATTAGGTCAGTGGGAAAGAGATCAGAATCTGCCTTGCTACCTGCAAAGTAGCAAACTCCAAAGGAGAAAGATTTCGCTGCTTCCAGAAGACAGTTTTTGGTTTGTTTGTGTTTTGTGTTTTTTTTTCTTTTGAAAGAAATATGCTTGTTAAAGAAATAATTTACTTGAAACAGGGTGGGAAATTGAGTAACAGAACAGATTATAACCTGAATCCAGGCTGGATTGTGACAGGAAAGAGCACAGTATGAATGCTTTCCTTCTTACTAATTGATCTGTAGTGACCCAGGAGTTTGACATCTCTGTTACACAGTGATGGGCCAATGACTCAAAGCGATCTAGAGGCCTCTTATATTTTGTTCTCTGATTGCTTTTCTTCAGCATTTGGGTTTCAGTTGCTGACTACTTGATCTTTTGGTGACTCCAATGCACTGTAAATTTTTTTCCATTTCTTTTCTAAAATCTGACAATAGAATACTTCCTGCTCTCAGAGATTGGTCTTTCCTAACCTGATATGGATAAAAATAACAGGGCACGCAGTGGACATGGGGTCCTGCAGTAGGCAGCATCAACAAGCAATCTGAGCCCAAGCACAGAGGGAACACCAGGGTCCTCCCTGGTGAGGAGGAATTGGTTAGACAAATGTAGTGAATAGTGAATGGATTTGGTTTTTATTTGGTGGTGTTGGTCAAGACATCTGCAAAGCAGCTTTTTGGTACCCCAAGCCTGTGACTCATGAAACCTGAGCAACAGTCATCTTTCCCTTCACTTTGGGCAACGCTTCCTGTTTGTCAGCAGCCCTGTGGCTGCATGTGACAGCTTCCTTAAGCCTGCAGAGCTGTTCTCTTCCAGCCACGTTGGAGCACTGAAGAACACAGCATGGTTTGCACCTCCTCCGGGCTCAGGGTGCACTGCTCCAAGGATGAGAGAGTCCTGAGGTGCTCGGGCTGCCTGTCCTTGGGTTGCTCTCAGGCATTCCCCCGAGCCCAGATAGCTGTAGTGGCTGCTAATAACGGCAGAAATGCATTTGTTTTGTTCTTCAGTTTTGTCTATTTCCAGTGAAAGAAATAAAGAAATACAAAAACAAATAAAGGCATTTTAAGAGCGTACCCATAACCTGTTGAGGAACGATGCATTTACAACTCCGTGAAGTGAAGCTACCTTTAAATATGTGATTGAAAGTGAAGCAAAAAATGTAGTATTTGTAAGTCCTGCACATTTTAGTTCCTTTAAAATGTCAGATTATGCGTTGTAAGAGTTGATGCAGATGGGTGTGATGCTTTTGTCACTGTAATTTGGTCACGGTAATTATTAAGTAGCATTTTCAGAAGTAAATCTGTTAACTTAATATGAGGAGATTTGCTTCAGGTGAAGAACAGTGATGCTGTGAGACCTTGTAAAAGTTTTTGCTTTTTCCAGCACCTTTTAATTAAACAAACAATCAACCCAAACACTGGGAATTTCTAAGGTAAATTATTTCTCTGTTGTCCTTTTCAGGTTGCAGAGACAGAGCTGGAGCAGCAGGAAAATGAGCGTTCTTCTCATTGAAGCTTTTTATGGCGGTTCCCACAAACAGCTGATGGATCTTCTTCAAGAAGAGCTGAAAGAGGAATGTGTCCTCTGTACGCTCCCTGCCAAGAAGTGGCATTGGAAAGCACGGACTGCTGCTCTTTATTTCATGCAAACGGTGCCAGCAAGTGCTAATTACAGGTAACCCAGAGCTGGATATGCTCAAATTACAGAGGGAGCTTCACCAAAGTCTCTTTGAGCTGCACTTTCAGTTCTGTGTACGCAAATGTGCATAATATTCACAGGCAAATAGAGGCTAGCAGTGGGCCTTAGGAAGTTGATCACATTACAATGACTTCTTTGGGTATAAATACAAGAAATTACTACGATGTTTTAGAATCTCTTAAAGTACTTTGACTTACGTCGCTGGTCCTTGGAGGTCTCTAAGAATGCATGTGTAAGTAGATACCCACTTGTTTACTTTTTCACACGTGAAAGATTGCACAGATGTGATCACTGCAAGCTTCTTCACTTACCCTCCCAGTTACCTGTTAGCAAGTCTGGTTTATCACTGTACTACTCAGGCTGACCTAGAGGGCTTAGGGTTCAGTTTTATCTTAACAACTGTCTGGTTCTGCAGTGAGCCAGCACCTATGGATGTCATTTATGTATTCATATAGAAAGCGAACGTCTGTCCTCTAGAACCTGGCCTGGTAAAAGCAGACTATGTAAGCCAACAGATAGTTATCACATGGTGAGAATCAGTCACTCCAGAACCTGTCTGTCTTTAGAAGCAGCAATTTTGCTTGACCTTGCGTGATCAGCAGAGATGTGGTGAGGTGATTGCCAGGCAGTGATGCAACTCATGGTTAGTGAATGAGTACCTGGCTCACTCTGTGCCTTCATGGAGAGGGACAGCTTGTGCCCAGGGATGTTACATCACAGGCATGTGCTTTTTCTGCCACAGGGTGAACTTCAGCAGGACCCCAGGTGTGCCCGTGTGATGTGCCAACTGCTTACTCTTTAGAGCTGGGTTTGGTGTATTTAGCTCCAGACTGGAGCAAGTAGATGTAATGAACAGGGGAAGGAATACAGCTCTTTCAGGAGTAGATCTTGTGCTGTAGGAGTTCAAATGCTGCATTTGAACAGTGTTGCCCAACACAGTGTTTAATCTGGCTTGGATTGCTGTATAAATGTACACCTTTTCTATTCCAGCTTGCATGAAAATAAGCTGCCATTCCAAGCCAAATATTCTAATTATTCTTCCCATTTGTCTTGTGCGAGGGATTTAGTGTTGGTTTCTTATTGCTTCCCTTTTGCAACAATTTTGTTTTGGAGGAGTATATATGACAAACTGTTATGTAAATTTGTCTTGTATCACAACCACATCCTCCAACGCATCGCAATGTTATCTCTGTTCCTTCAAGGTCAGCAGCCCAAGCTGTCCAGCACTAACTGTATTAAACTAATCAGACATCACTCATAGACATACACTTCATTAGTTTAACTTACGGTTACATTGACCCAAGATAACTTAACTCCAATTTGTCAAGTAACCCACATCTTGGGAAAGGGAGGGAAATGATGGGAGGAAAAAAAAAAAAAAAAGAAAGAAAAAGAAAAAAGACACCAAAAAAAAAAAAGAAAAAACCCCAACCCAGCAGCTTGAAAACTCACTTGAAGTTAATAAACTTGCAATCTGTCATAGACTTATGTGCAAATATAACCTTTACTGACAACAAATAAATCTGATGTAACCAATGGAGCATCTTAAGGAGAGGAAAGCTTTTTCTGTGCTGTTGCTGTTAAGTATTTGATCAGACAGAATCAAATTGTCAAAGTTCACAAAGATGCAGTGTTTAACATGGGTATGTACCTTATCCACATGTGCAGGTTTTAGGCTGATATGACTGGTGAGAGGAAAACGGATTAGAAGCAGCTTCTGTGACTTTCCTTGCACATTTTTAATGTTTGTTTTGTAATTGAATGTTTCAAGTCCTTTTTAAATTGAAAGTATAAATGCATCAGCCTAATGAGGCTGACTGCTCTCTCCTACTAGAAAAATCATTGATTAAAATTAACATTGATTCTTTTATATCTAGCTTACTGGTAACCATTTAAGATCTGCTTCCCAGGCAGTAGCTGCTTGTGAAGATGAAATTATCCAACTGGCAGGAGTGTATGTTTTGAATTGCACGTTTAAATATTTAAGCCTTCTTGTGAGGTAGTGGGAAATATCAAATCTACATTATTTACAGTATCGACGTTATTTGTAGAACAAAAAATTTCCAAGTGATGTTTGTAAAATATGACGTTTCATAAATAGCTTGTTTCTGTTTGTGCATTTAATAATACAGAAAGGTCAGAAATATCTGAAGTGCAAGCTGCTGGTAACTGTGCAGCGTTACTGAAGTTTTGTTTTTCCAACTGTACTTAATTTCAGGGCGCCGTGTGAGAAATAGTGCTGATGCTGACAAGTCTGATGATATTGCTGTGTGTGTGTATGCAGCAGATGGCTGTATGTCTTCCTTTTAAAAGGTAGATAGTACTATTTGTATAAGGCAGTAGGGGAAGGAGGCAGGTGTGTTGGTTTCCAAGTGAGGTTCAGCATACTATTCAGCCTTAAAACCTGATTTTGAAGCAGAACATGAGCTGAAGAGCAATAGGTGTTCGATTGAGATATTCTGCAATGACCAGTGAGTTTGTGATGAACTTGCTTATCAGAGAACAGACATGTACTCCCTGGAGCAAGGCTTGGAAGCCACATTGCCAGAAGCATCTCTGAATTGTCGTGCAGTAACTCAGGTGTTTTTCCCTTATTTGGGACAACCACAGCTTTGCAGAGCATCCTTCTGACCCTGATCAGAAAGGGAGGAGTCTTCTTCAGCTCATCCCTCATTTTATAGCACTTCCCTGTGGTGTGAGCAAGATGGTTTTGTCTTTTCTTCTGTCATTTTTTGATTTCAGAACTTTGGCATCAGTCAATAGTGTTGCTGTCATCTCCATTCCCTAAATGGAGGAGGTTCAGCCAGGAGCTGTGACCTCCTTGGTCATGAGGCCGCTGCACTGCCTGCTTTGTCTCCCAACGTGCTTCACATAGCTGAAACTCATAAATGTCCAGGTGGCATCTTGTCTGAAATAGTTTTCCATGGCACACAGGGGCTTATCAGAAAGTCTGAAACCAAAAAAAGTAAAAAATTTCTTTCAGGTGTTTTTCCTCGATTCAAGGGCAGTTCTCGAATTTGAGAATATTGTTAAATCATTTCCTGCGGAATTGATTAGTTGCTTTTCTTTTTCGGTGATTTGGTATTTCACTACCATGAAGTAACTTAAAAACTGAAAATAACATAGCAATCAACACAGCACATTGGAAGAAAAACACGTTTTTCAGTTGAGGCTGTTCTCTACAGAAAACATAGTTCAGATGCAAGCTAGCAGTACACGATTTAGATCTGCAAAGCCAAAAGGCTGAAGTGCAGTGTAGCTTCCACTTTGCTTTAATAGCACTGCTAGATGATTTGCAAAAAAACCTACATATATAAATATTATGTGTTACATTCAGTACTGCCCCCCAGGTAGCTGTTCATATGAATAAAGATTTTATTTGTAACAAACTCTTGCCCTGAAATACCCCTCGGGTAAATGTTAGTATATATATACCACTGATATTTGACAACTATATTTTAAAGACAAACTCTATGCTTTTTACATTTTTCAGAAGAGCAAAAGTAAATAAATCGTTGTTTCAATTAGTAGAGCTCCTGAGAAGGAATCCGAGGAGTGTGGTGCTGAGCTGTATACGTCATCTTCCAAGAGTTTATAACGTATACATGCGTGTTGCGTTCTTTTATTTTGCTTTGTTTCTTCAAATAACATTTTAAGGCTATCAAGATTAAGGGTTGTTCAGATCTCAGTCTTTCATTCAGCTCTATAAGGAAAAGTACATACGTTATTAGAGTGACATTTTTTGCTAGCTAATGGTCTGGCGCCATCGAAAACGTTCTCTTAAAAGTGGTGATCCCATGAATCTTTATCCCAATGATTAATTCAGTGTTTGAGTGATCCCACCAAAAACTTGCTGCTTGCTGGGTGCCTTCTTTTCAGAAGAATACCTGTATGTAGTGTGTCCTGGGGAAGAAGTCTGGAGATAAGGCAGGCAAATTTCAGGCATTTCATTGAAGGCTGAACACATAGATGCCCGTTTGTGCTAGGAACACTTCTGTCTTATGTCCGTATGTCTTTGTGTCAAATACTGGCATCTTTATATGATCTGCATGGGAAGAGGAATAGTTTCCCTGCGTTATAGATCTTCCCAGCTTTTGGTCCTAAATAATAATAAATAAATCAGTAGTGTTAATGAGAAGCATGTTATTTAAGTAAAATACAACTACACAGTGTTTTTTAAACAATTATTCGATTCTTTTTTTTGCTTATTTTAGGTGTTTGCTTTCATATTTAGATAAAACTTGACTTGTATAATTGATTATTGATGTGTATTTTGACGTTCTTGCTCAATTCTGTTGTATTTGAAGATGGGACAGAGCTCTGTGTACTGGTGTGAGCTGATGTGGTCAGAGTGAGTTACAGTGTATGTGTGTTGCCAGTTATATAGAGTGTACCTCTGGAGTATGGGTTGGAGAGTCATCTTTTGTACAAAGGGACAAATAAATGAGTTAGTGGTTAATTGAAACAGCCAGTATCCCCTAAGACAGGGTACCATGTGTGATTAAAAAACAATATGGCTGTAAGTGTCTCTGTTCTGTAACTTTATGGATGGGTACCAATCACAACGTGCTTGCCTTGCCGTAGAGATACCAAACCAGGAACCCTGGGCCTCCTTCATTGTAAGGGCAAATTGTCCTGACAGACGAGTGTAGGAGACACTGCCTCGTCTCGAGCTCTTCGTTACCCTCCCTAGCTGCAGAAAGGGTCACGGCTTCTTTCATTTCATTAGTACTAAACTTCCTTTTTTAAAAATTATTTTTTAAAAACCCAACAAATCAATCGAGTTCACAAAGGTTAGTTAACACAGGCCTGTGCAAACACATACACATTCCTTCTGCCCACGCTTTGAACTAGCTGGTAGTGAGCTCGCTTTGCACCAGAAGGCCATATGGCCGTACTGGCGCGGTGTTGAGCCTCAACTAATAAGCCCTACCGAGATACAAGACACAGGCACCGTGTACTGAGCTAAAACAACTTGGTGACTTCTGACCAAAGCTGGCTCCTGTCCAGCCAGCTTGGAGTGTAAGCAAAGAGCATATATGTCCATATGGAACGGCATGAAGTTCTGCGGCGTATCGCAGATGATACCCTCTGCTTCTCTAGCCCCAGATAATGGAGGTTGTCCCAGCCCGAATAAAGGGTGTGAATTCCTTTCTGCTGAGGAGAGCTCGGAAGCCATCTGATGCTGGGAGTACGTAACGTGGGAACGTACGTGTAAAAGTGGGCTTTGTCTGCTCTGGCTTCGTGCCACCCAGATCTGTTCGGAAAACTTTGGATGTTGCGTCTCAAGTTAAACTTCTTTAGGAGGGCGCAAAAATCTCCTGTTTGAGGACGATTTTTTTGTCAGAGCTGATGTGGATCTGTGCCTCGTTAAATTGACAAAAGGAAATCGCTGTGTTTGGAGCAAAAGAACAAAAATTAAGAGGTTATCTTTTTAATTTTTTTATTTGGTTGTTTTTTGTAATTGTGTAAATTAGGGTTAATGCCTCAGCGAAAGGCTTAAGGAAAGCTTAAGCATGAAGTCTCTTTGCGAATAGCACCGGCGCTGTGTTTTGTCTGTGCTCGGAATTAGACGGCTAAAATTCGCTGTGCAGTGTCACAGTGAGGCTGCCCCAAAGTTTTCCTCGAGTCAGTGAAGGAGGTGCAGTCTCCTTTGTTCTCAGATTAATTACCTCGCTGTCGCTGCGCAGGGCGGCCAGCAGCAGTTCTGCCACGCTGTAAGAGTGAATACTTTTATTCTTAAATCTGGCTGCGTAAAAACCGGGGGGAAGAATCCAACGTGAGCAACAACAAAACCAAAGACACCTTTTGAGAAACAGAACAAATAATTCAGTAGGCAAACTACCTGAAATTTATTCAGGGAGACAGCAATATGATCTTAAACATTCACTTTGCATTAATCAACTTTGCCTCAGATAAAATCCTGGCAGATGGTAGCTATTCATTTTAAAAGTGACAGGTTTTCTTTACGTGTTTTTTTGTGTGTGTGTAACCCCCCCATGCACACTTCTCTCCAAAAAGTTATTTAATTTGCCCACTGTGCAATTTTTTTTTCCCTGCTCCAGTCCTATTCTTAGGCAACGTCCACAATTTGGGAGAGTTAAAAGAGTTTTTTAGAGGAATTTAAATCAATCCCTCTTCCTTTGAAGTCGGTGGGAGTGTATATGATCTCAAATTTGGCATAAATAAGATCAGAATGATTAACACAATGCAAGGAGAGGTGCGGGAGTGGGAAGGAAGCTAGTTGCGATCGGTGCGTGATCTATAGACAGTACTAATGCGAGATGGCAGTTGTCCGTTTGATGTGTAAAAGATTTGCTGAAATTCCAGAAAAATATTCTGATGAGACAATGAAAGAACAGTCTGGTTTTTCAAACTGTAGCATGTGTTTTTCCTTTATGTTCTCGAGTGCCTGGGGAAATCCTTATTTTTCTTTCTAAAATGAATTTTATGAATCACCTGGAGAATTGATATTTACATTGCTAGCAGTAAAATGTAATGAAATTGTGCATTATGATTCAGTATTTCTGCACTTAGGGTTTTAATGAGCATTTTATCTGTCCTTTTAAATGGTTGCTGTGTATATATTTTATTTCTAGATTACTTATAGATTACATTTCTATTTTCAAATAACAAATATATACAGTACTATATAATAAGGAATATGATGCTTTCTACCATTCATTGTCATTCTGGTCTGTACCACTAATTCGATCTTTCAAAGGGAATGAAATAGAATGAAGAGAAAAATGTTGATTTTTTTTTTTCTTTTCTGCTCTGCTTCTTTTCTAATCTCTATTTTGTTTCCTTTTCTTTTTTTTTCTACCTTAGAAACAAGTACAAATTTTATCAAATACTTGTTTTACACGAGACGTGGATTTATAGCTTTATATTCTAGTGTTACAAATAACGACCTCTCTTACTGGCTACTTAGAGCTTGGCTGAATTTTGGGAAGTATTTATAATAAAAAAGAAACTTTATGTAGCAGAAACTGTTCATAGGGAGACAGTCTGGGAGAAGGTCTGCATTGCCACTGATCTTCTCTTTCTGCAAGTGTTAGCCTGACCCACACACACACAATGCCATGGTTCTCAATGCCACCGTTCAGGTTACCAGGGATGGTACAGTTGCCGGTCTGGAGCAGAGCAAGAATTAGTCAGCAGGGTTAATGTGTACTGAACAAGAAGAAGAGTCCTCAACAGGAGGGCTGTTGGAGGGAGGTGGCTTATGGCCTGATCTGCAGGGCAGCCATGCGCGTGGTAGCGAAGCGTCTGGACATCCTCTTGTACAACAGGGATCCTCTGCTCTCGATGGCAGGGATAAGCCCTTCAGAAGAGGAGGTTTCTAATAAACCTTTCAGAAGAGGAGGTTTCTAAGTGTAATGCAGATGATACAGTTTCAGTGTTTGTTCAAATGGTTGCTTATCTCACTGTTTGTCACAGGGTGTTTTTTGTGGTGATGGGTCGCACTGGGGAAGAGCTAGGTAGGTCACTCTGGAAACACGCTGATGGCTGTTTGCTCCAGTCTCTTTGTTTCCTCTGTGATTACAGCCAGATCTGGAATCGTAACACTCATGTGACTACATAGGCAGGCAGTATGTTGACAAGTATTGCAGTTTGATGGAGTTGTGGGGAGGCCGCAGGGCACTGTGAGGCTGTAGGCCCAGCGGTCCTTCAGGGAGCTGTCTGTCTCACCAGATGTGGACAGCTTCCTATACACTGCGTGTCCACTAGAGGTGACCTGAGTGCATTGAATGCTCTCCAGGAGCATCTCTTGGTTTAGTTTCATCTAAAAAGAAACCAGTTTGTGGTGCTGTGGACCGCTCAGGTGGGAGCTGAGGTGCAGGGAATGAGGATGCTTGTTGGTGTCCCTTCATAAACCCTCTTCTGATGCAAACTGAAATGCTAAACTGACCCATAAAGTTCTTGACTTTGTGGGTTGTGCTGTTTCTTCCCTAAACTTAAAATGTATACCTAGTTTGATTATGTGCTAACTTGTGGTGCCTTGGGCTGCATTACATTTAATAAGAGCCTTGTGACTCCCTCAAACTGTAGTTGGAGCAATTTGTTTCCTTCTCCTCTTCCCTCATACTCTTGCTAAGTGCTAATATCTTGAGAACAGTACCTGCCTTTGTTAGGCTTTGGATTAGGATGATGGTTAATTTATCATTCCTCTGAAAAGTGTATAGAGAAACTAAGTATATCATTTGAATATCTTTGACAAAAACAAGCAACCAAAAAGCCTTTTTCCTCTTTGTTCTCTAATGAAGATGTATGTGGAACACCTTCTTCTCCTGAATGCTGTTTTCCCTTTCCTGCCTCTGTCCTTTGTCCGAGTCTTTCCTTCCTGCACATATACTCTGATGGTCCAGTGGACACCATCACTTTAAAGAATGTTTTCCATTTCAGAGCACTTAATTTTTTATTGTTTATGTTTCTAACCTTGCCGACTTGTTCATCATTTTTCGTTCTAACTCTTGTTGTTTCCATTTTACTTGCTGCTTGTACTTCTGTGTAATAGCAACTTGTAGGAAGAATGGAGGAAACAGCCATGGGCAGAATATCAGAAACAAGTACATACTTTCTTTTCTTTTTTTGGTAGAAATCACGGTATGAATTCATACCTATTATTAATAATATTTCTAATAATTGCTAGAAGGAAAGGCATATCCAGCCTGGGCCTTAAATGTTTTACCAATTTTACCCAATATAGCAAGTTAGAATGTTTAATCTATCAAGAAGTTTAAAAAAAAAAAAAAACCACCAAAAAATTGTGAATTTGAGCTATCTTTGTTGCAGCTAATTGGTACTCCTGGAATATGGGAATTTTTTTCATGGAGTATTATGTGATGAAATTTTGACCTCGTAATGCTGTGTATATTACATGTGGATGAATTAAAAAAAAAGAGAGGGATAATTTTAGAATATATGCAATTTTTATTTATGTAAAAATATATCCCATTTTTAATTAAAGATGGAATTTAAGGATGATAAATGGGGACCATTATCTAGTAGCAGTTAGTTTGCAGGCATTTTTTTCCTACTCTTCTGCAGTGCTGCTGGTTTGACAGCGCCGCTGGCTTTCGTGAGCAAAATACATTTCATACTTGTGACAGAATAGTTGTAACTCACTAAACATGAAACAGTTATCATACGTAGTGACATCTCTGTGTTTAAACCCCGAGGAACAGAATTATTTTAAACTGTGCATATGCAGAAATTTCCTGCTAATCAATTTTATTAAAAACATAGCAGCTAAAAAATTTATATGCCAAATGCATTTGGAGAAATAGTGCTAGAGATGCTAAAATTATGCAGGAAAGAAAGATAAATTGCTGGGGAAGTTGTAATGAAAAAGTTTTCTTTTTTTCTTTAATTATTATTACTATTATTTTTTGGATGGGGGAGGAAAGGATCTTTAAATTTATTTAGGAGAAGAATTTCTCTTGCTGTAGCTGTCCTGTAATAAATTGTAGATGAGCCAAAATTAGATGATATTTCTGAAGGAACTGTGCTCCATCGTACTGTTTACAGTGCCAGACATAACTTCTGTCTGCCTTGGAACCATTGATAAAAAGGAACTGTGTGCTTTAGCCCTGTTTTCTTCCATGTATGTCCAGAGCATCATGGCATTGGCACAGGCTGATGTGGTTAGTAGGTATGGTGGTGAATGGTAATGACTGCAGAGGTTCTTCACAAACAGCCTCACTATTTTGCCCCATTTGGCAAGTTGTTGTAGTTTTTTTTGTCTTTGGTAGTAGAGTTAACCTTTTACTTGTTTGTTCTTCTCTTGACTTCAGCCTGTAAATTGAGCATTTTTCAACTCATCCTGATGAACTCCCTGAAAATGAGTAGGTCATTTGAGCTACCCCAGCGTTTGCCATTAGGCATTATGCAACTCTTCACGTGACTCTTGACCGTCCTGGGAGGAAATGAGAACTTTATACCTGCCCTTGTACTGCTCAAGTCGTGACTAACTACTGTTCTTCCCTTTGCTCCCTGTTATTTTTACATAGCTTCAGTATTCTGGGTCATCTGGGGTCCCCTAGAACGAGCCCTTGTATTTACACATCGTGGTAGGTAATGTCTTACACCTATGTGGAAGAAGATCTGGTTACAGAGACCTCATAGCTATCTGCTCTAGACTGTTAGCATTACTGTCTACTCAAGATTGTGCACGTTGAATCTATTTTACCGTAGTGCTTCCTCTGGTGAGATTTCATGCTGACCTTGCAGAGGACCTTGTGTCCCCAGACTACTTGGGAATCAGACCTCAGTAGTTTCTGTGGCTGCTGAGGCATCCAGGTCTTGCGTGCTTTGAATGCAGATCTCAGGTCTTACTTGAGTCAGCAGATCTCTAGGAAGAGGCTGTAGATAGGAGTTTCAAAACAGGAAGAACAGATTGTAATGTAATTATTCAGAATTGCATCATGAGTTGCAAATGGCAAAACTTACCATTGTTTTATTTTTTTGAAAATGGAGCAGAGAACCTAAGGCTTGTCTTGTGTGTGCCTTGCTATGTTATGATGAGCAGTGTATAGATTTGCTATTAAAAAGTAGATATCTACCCTTCTAATTCTACCCTTCTAAAGCACTGATTTCCATCATTAACAAATGGTCATCAGCACTGTGAATTGAATAGGGTCTCTGGGTTTCAGGCATATTTAAAGACTATATTTATGGTGTCTCTACCTCCCATTATCACTGTCTGGCAAGCATTTTTCAGGGGATTGTTCTTCAATTATATTTTGCACATGACTCTCAGTTTTCTTAGGTCCTGTTGAGGAAAAAATGAAAACTCTTAATAGCTTTTCCCGTGCCTTCAGGAGATCTATTGATGGGTGCATGACCAGAGGGTTCAAAGCATGGGTAGGCTCTGCAGGGAGAATGGGTTAGTGCCTGAGATGCTTGTGTGTGCTTCCTGCTATTGTAAGCCGTATTAAGAATATTTTGTCTGTTGGGATGAAGCTCAGCAGCTCCTCTGCAGACTCCTGACAAAATAAAGGCCTGGATTGTCCTTATCTTGGACATCAGCCTCTGACCAAAGATGTGACTAGAGCTCTGTGCTTCTCTCATCTGATAGTTTGACTGACATGGTGAATGTGTAGTAACAATGAGAGTGTATTTTATTACGAGAGATAGGACTCAGGTGATATTGTTGCCTGTGAATTGCTCGGTTCAGCCTAAGACTGAATCATGAAGAGAAAGTAAAAAACTGTGCAATGCAGCTGCTTCATGGTGGAGCACAAGTGCTCAGCCACACTGAGGGTTGTTACAGCATCGCTGTGGTATGTGCCTTCCCATTATCTCTTTAGCTCACCTTTGCATGGCGTATTTTGGTCCATTGTGTTCATTTCTTTTCCTTCCTTTTTTCTTTCTTCCATCCTATGGAATTTAAACCGGTGACTTTATTAATTCATGTTTGCAATACCATTAATTTTGTCTTTACGATGCGTTGTTATGAAGAGAGTTGTCATGCAAGCCGTGGTGCATCTTAAGTAGAATATTTCATCTTTTCGCAGATTGCCAGTATTAAGTGCCAGCCCATGTGAGCAGCCTGCTGACCACGAAGCCCGACCACGCTCGGTCTATTAGCTGTACTCCAGAAGTATTTGTTCAGTTTTTCCTCAGATGGATAACCAATATGGAACATTCTGTCCACAGAAGTCTTATTAAAGAGGTTAGAGCATCCTGCTAATTAGGAAAAACTAATTAGGCAGATTGTTGCGCCTGTAACCAGAACTTTATATTTTAATGGATTTGAAATGTGGTACACTCATTTTTCCTATTGTAAAATCAACTTTTTCTTTAGATGTCTGAAAATAGTCTTCTTGAGGAGATTATGCGCTCAGAATAAGAAAGCAGTGTCTTAATTTTTGAATTCACTAAATAAGTCGTAGATCTCCTTGTAGACTGGCTGAAATCTTTCATTTGCACCAGCTTTTAGGCAACCAAAATGATTTTGTTTTATTACCTTTCTGTTAGCTGAAAGTTTCCAACTGCCCCAAGGAGGAGCTGGAATAAGCTTCTGTGAAGGAGCAGTATGGTTTGTGGCTGCGGGGAGGTTAGACTTAGGTGGTGCTCACATTCACAAACAGTTGTTTGACTCCTCCAACCTAATGTTCACTAACTGCTCTTTCCTAGAATCTTGGGAAGTTTAAGATGTCTAAAACTGAACGAGACCCATTTGCTGGTGCTCCTGCAGTGCTGTTTTGGAATTTCAGTGCATACCAACTGGAAGCTGAACGTCATCCTATCTGCCATGTGGCCTGAAAGCAAGGTGATTGTGACTGGGGAAAAGTCTGCCTTGAGATACGCTTGGGTATGTTTAAGATGGATTTCTCTGTAATGGCTACTTTGAACCTGTTCCTGTCTACACCCTGCTGCAAACTTCAATTAGTATTAACCTTCTTTCAGGCTTGTCATTCTGCCTTCTGTGAAATGCACTGACTTGTGGAGAAGCCCTGTGGCCAGAAGCTGTGGGCAGCAGCCTTGTGTAAGACTAGCCAGGTTTGTTCCTGTGCTGCCAGCCCTGGCTGCTGCTAGACCTCCTGTGCTTGCAGGACTGTCAGCTCTGGCCTTGGCAAGGCAGACTGGTGTTGAGCATCTGCTGTGACCTGTAGATTTGCACCCTTCCACATTTCTGCAGCTTTGTCTGCAGCGTGAAATCTGGGTCTGTTATCAACCAGACAGGTCTAGATAGTTAGCATGATGTCATGTCTCTTAAGCAGTTTATGGAACGAGGATGAAATTCATGGCAATAAATATTTTAGATTGTTTTTGTTTAGCTTCTTGAGGAAAAGGGTTTTCTTAGGTGAGAGGTTACTTTGTGGGCAGCTCTGCAGTAGAATGTATCGATGCTTCCAGTACCTAGGATGCTTCTTGCTCTTCACGTCAGAGGTTGAAATTGATACTCATAGTTAAGAGTTTTGCAGATTCTTGTTTAATTACAGGTCATCCTTCTGAAGTGGATGACTCACTTAGCCTTCAGTGATTGCATTGCTCCTCTGTATAACTGTACGCATACCTATTTTTGCTGCTAAGAGCCTTGAGATTGAAAGTTTCTCCACTGCACTGTGTCTTGTTTCATTGGATAGCACAGAAAAGATGTGAGAGGGGACAGCAAATGAGAAAGGCAAATAGTTGGAACCAGATGATCTTTAAGTCTCTTTCAATGATCTCAGTGCTATTGCTGCTATTCTTAATATGTAGTAATTTCTTAACATGCTAGCTCATACTTCTGTGTCAGTATTTCAAATTGGGAAGCTATGGCAGGACACCATTTCAGGTGTTCTGTGTATGTTTATTTTGATAAGATTCAGTGTTTATTGAGAATTCAGTGTGGAAGTTGGTATTTCTTCTTGATTGCTAATGCACTTGTGGTGAAAAGAGCTGGCTTGGGGGGACTGAAGCTGACCAGAGAGTGTGGGCAGAGGTTCTGCTTTGTGCATAGCAATTGCTTAGGGTTCTTCAGCACCACTGGGGAAGCACAATAACCATTCTGCTTCAGGATGTTGGTATTGGATAAGAGCAGTGCTGTTCATCTGAATTAACTTTTGCTGTGTGACCTTATGTTGCATTTGGGCTTTTAGGAGCATTGGAAGTAATTTTCAGGCACTGCTTGCAGAGCAGTTTGCAGATGGCTCCATCTTCATTCATCCTTGGCTTCCCTTTTGTTTTTGTGTTTTACCATATTCTGACATCTTAACTGTCACTGGTGTTTCTTCCTGGCATTTCAGGCTGCCCATCCTTCCCTGTGACATTGCACGTGCAGAAGTCTACTGTAGGGATTCAGATCCTAGAGTTCTGGGCCCATTTCAGTCAGCATAATGCATTGAGTTGTGTCACCTTGAGATCTAAATTTGCATTTAAGTAGATAGAGATGGGTTGAACTTTGTTTTCTGATGTTTCACAGTTGGGTGTTTTTTTCTGCTTTGTCAAGGGAGATGACAGCAGTAAGACCATGAGCTGAATCATCCCTCTAGTAGATATAATTTATTAATTCGAGAGGGATACTAAGCAGAGTAGATGGGAGTGATCTTGGAAGACTCTTCATGGACTGAGGCTGAAGCACCACTGCCCATGGGATGCACAGTCCCTCACTCTGGGTCAGGCAAAGTGTGGCCTCAGTGGGACAAATAGATTGACACCCAGGGTGGACATCAAGCAGGTCCTGGAAAACACCAGCCAAACATACAAGGACTCTGCTATTCTGAAAAATCAATTTGGTGGATATTTAAGAAAGAAACCCAGTTTTTGCAAAGTGAAGTTTATTGAAATCTCTTCAATGTACTGAAGTTGTTCTTAATAACAGAGCATAGCATCATAAGATAATGCTGTATGAAATTATTGTATTTAAGTTTTTTTTTCTTGAAAAGGATTTTCTGGAGCATGTGGCTGAGTGCAGGACAAGGTGCTGCAAATCCAGCTTATACATTATGGGGTGCTCAAAGGCACAGTGGTCGCTGGGATGTTTGTGAGCAGGACAGCAGTGGCTGAGATTTTTGAGTGCTGAATTTTATGTTACGTACGTAAGCTTGAAGAAATATTAATGTTGGTGTGTGATAGCATATTATCAAAAGCTTACTTTTTCTCAATCTGGCTGATGGACGCTAAAATAGCACTCGGGTCATTCCTAGCAGCTTTTCCCCAATTAAAAATGTGTAAGATACATTCATTACAAAAGCCATTGAATTGAAGTTTTTTTTTTCCTGCCGTGATATATGAGTATGTTTTTGCCACAGTGGCACTTGCCCGTTTTGGATTATTTTCTGCCTATGAATGTTATGTGATTTCTTGTTAAAGTGAATGACAAGATGATGTACGACATACTTGAGATGGTATTGAGCAGAATCTAGTCGGAAAATTGCAGTGATAATTTTCTTTTTACATCTCAAACTTAAACACCATTAAAGAGAAAGAAAGAAGTGTAACAGGCAACTCAAGAAGAGCACGAGGGGAAACCTTGAGAAATTACAGGGAAATTTCCATAACAGATACACTAGTAATGCTGGTTTAATAATGATTTCCTGTCAGGAGCTATTTTTATCATATGCCTGCTCTCTGACGTGGCGTTCTATTTAACATTTTTGAGAGCCATGTTTTAATCAGATTAAGCTCAAGGAAACCGATAGGTATCTGCTTGGCTCATGGCTTCTGCTTCTGTTTCTTATTTAGTCACAAGACTATTGTTGCTGGAATCTTTTAAAGCACGTTTTGCCTCGGCGGCAGCAGGCGTGCAGCTTGCCCTGCCGGTGGAGTGCCACTGATTTCCATGATATATGCGCTGGGCGCACGGCGGAATTATTTTGTAAATTAAAGAAGACTGATACAAACTGTTTCTTTTCCTCATGTGATTAAGTAGCCCAAAATAGCAATCTATTTTTAGGTTCGTGCACGGTAATGTTTCTTAGGAGCAAACTAACCGAAAGCGGTGTGCTGGGAAAGGCTGATAATGAATAGCGTTGCATGCGAGTCCACTGGTGTAAAAGAAAATTGCCTGATAAAACTGGGGATGTTCCTGAATCATTTTATATAGCGCGCAGCACTCATGGTGCTTTTGCTACAAGGGATATCATGAAGAGAAAATACAAACGCGTGTGGTTTTAACTTTCATATTTTCATGTTATTTGGTCATTAAATCAGAAAGTTTGTAAGGAAAATTCTCGGTTAGATTCTCCATTATTGGGCACATCCGTGCTATGTAGCACTGGGGATTCGGGCTTGTGCCTGGCCTCGTGCAGGTGAGAGCATTTAGCACCTCGTTAGATGGTCTCAGTGTTTCAGACCATGGGGGAGCATCAGCAGAGCTGCTTTTACTCAGCTCCATCTATTCCAGCTTCTGAGGAAAAAAATGTATTACATTTCTAATGCCCTCTTTTGTCTGTTGAAAATGCGGATTTTATTTTTATTTATTTATTTATTTATTTTTCTTTTTTTTTCTTTTTTTTTTTTTGCCCTCACAGTAGAGCTTATATTCACCAGCTCAGTTTGTGTTGTGTTGCCTCGGTGTATTATTTATTTGGTTGACGTGCTAGAGATCTGCACGCCTAAGAATTAATGAAGGTTATTAGTTATTTTCTCTAATAAAATTAGCTGACCTTTAAATAAGAGCATTATGCAGGGGATCTCTAAGTGGAAAAATGACAGAAGGCATTTTTAATTTGGTGCCCGTTTCTGTTCCTAAATGTTCTAGTCATGCTATAGAATGTTGTGATGCTGTGCATTTGCAGACAACAATGGAATATGTGAATTTTTCATATTCAAGACGTTGCTTAACCCTTTGATGACTCCTGATGCTCTTCTTACAACTTGCTAACACTTGCATACTCCAGAGAGCTGAAGACGCAACTGCACGTTCTGAGAATGAATGTCCTTTGGAAAGAGCAGCGGTGGGAGTTGGCTGTGGTTTTCATTAAGCTTGATTGTATGCAGATTCCTCTGGTGCTCCAGCAGACAGCCTTGGGTTGCTATCAGGCATATGTGATGCGTGCTATTAGATGTTAATCTTGCTGAATTTATCTACCACTTGAAGCTGAGACCTGTCACAAAATATGGTGTTGCGCGTGAGGTTCACACCTCTGTTTTTAAGTTGTGGTGGAGCACACCTCAGGCAAGTTTCTTAAAGCAGTAATAAAAGTAAACTTTCTTCGTTCTTTTTGGTACTAATAGCTAACACAGAACTTGTGCTGAACAGTGGCATCATTAATTGTGTCTTATCTGAAAGAGATCTTGCAACACAGTTAAGTACCCCGTGCATTTTTCTTGTAATTTCTGAAACCTTGGTAATAATCCATGTAATGATTATCTTCCAGCTTGTGGATTTCAGGTGAACGTGAAGGCAGTACTGCGAACAAATCTGCAGTTTCTCAAATTTCTACTCAGTCTTAAAACATTTGTTGAAATCCTTGCAAGATATTCATCTATTTGTAGCATCATATAGGTCTGTCTCCCCATCTGTCTCTGTTTTTCGTGACGATGAGGCTCTATGCTGGTTTTTTTTTTTCCCCGCTGTCGTACTTATTCATTGAGCCCGCTGTAGTGCTGCTTCTATCACAGATATTTGTCCAACAGCTCTTATTGATCATTTGGGATAAAATAAACCATTTCTTCACAGGGAGAAGTTTAACCATCAATTGCTGAATTTGGTTTAATCACATTTATTTTTATATGGTAGGAAAGCGAATGTAATCAGAACCTGTTTATGTACTATTGAATACATAAATTAGTAACAAAAGTCAGTGCCAAAATCTTACTAACACACTAAAAAAAAATAGTTCTCGCTGAATTCTTTGATGCTAGGCCATATTTATTAAGGAATCCACACAACTTTTAGATTTCAGAAGTAGCTACTCGTCTCGGGTTCAGATTCCCTACAAATAAATCATTATTTAACAGGATATCCCTGAGACTCTTTTTTTTTCCCTTTCTTTTTTTTTTTCCCCTTTCTTATTGGCAGCCTGACTAAAACAGTCTCATCTGGTTTAACTAAAATCTTTGCATTACTTGGCGGTGGTTTCTTTTGTACGTGGTGCTTAGAGCTCATTGAAGCTCAAACGGTACAGGAAATGCAAATCATGCAAATCATCCTCACGCTGACGATGTACAGTGGCGTGATTGAGCAGCAGTACGTATGGCTCGTGGGCTGACCACATGAAAGGAGTCATTTAAAGACCAGATGAGCCAAAGCTGGGTTAAGTTAGGCTATGTGTGAGCTTCAAAGCTTATAGAATAGCATCCTTTTTAAAAAGAAATTTATTTTATTAATAACACCTGCGCCGAGTTCTTAAACAGTGAGAACATATATAGATGAACATTACATTAAATATATGCCATACTTAAATCAAAAGGGCGAAATTGTTATTTCTGCAGAAGTTCAGGTATGCGTTCCTGTCGATGGAAGGGAGACCACAGCCTAATGCATTGCAAAACGGGTTTGTTGTGCTTAAAAACCCAGCTCTCCTCTCCCTTTCAGGTAAAAATGAAAATAAATGGAAGATGAAAGGGAGTTTCAGCTTGTGCAGGAGGGTTAAGAGCAGGCTTTCTGCAAGTGCTTGAGAGATGAGAGGAGAGGGCGGTCGAGTGCTTGCTGTTATTACAGACGGCATTGAATTTCTGGGGTAACTTAGAGAAAAAATCCTGCCTGCCTTCTTCTGAGCTCCTGCTGTAGTTTCGGGGCTGTGGCTCAGGACCCTGAGCACTGTGCTGGGTTCCTTTTGGATTCAGCTTAACGCGGGGCTCTTGTGAGGTGGGCATACAAAAACTGAGTAAGGGCACGGGCAGAAAAATGCTCATGGAGTAATGAGCATTACTCATTCATACTCAACTTGCAAGGAAAAGAGCGGATGGTAATTTTTATTTAAAGACATCATTACCTAATCCTGCCTCTGGTAATACTCAACATGGGTGGCTGTTCTGCTTCTAGTGAGAGTCCTATTTCTCAGCTTTCTTTTTTATACAGCCCTCGTCTGCTTTTCTTTGCTGTTTTGATGTTTTTAAAAGTTGAGATTCATTCAAATAATGTAACTTGACACAAAGCTGGAAAACGTCAATCTTAAACTGTTCCTGTGTAGTGTTTAATTTTTACTTGAAACAGTAGCCCCGAGGAGGTCTGCTGTGGGACAGCTTAGGACACTGCTCTCTATAATCCCCAATGGATGACATTATTTTTCTTTTTATTCTTTCACCAGTGCCCTGCTCCTCCTTCATTATTTACTTGTTTCTAGTAATACTTACGGTATTAGTATTAGAAGGAAGAGCAAGAAGGAAGAAAGTAGGTTTTTATGCTTTACTTACTGGCTTTCCTCTTTCCCTTTGTGTTGATCTACAGGTCCTGCAGAAAGGGAAAGAGGGGTTTCTCATGTTTTCTTCCAAACAATAAAAATACAAATTGAACACCTTAATAAGTTCCTTTTTGAATTGCCATAAATGAAGTCAAGATGAGATCTTGCCCCCCCTTGGTGTGTCTTACAGGCTGGGGCTCGGCCTATGCATGGTGGCCACCTGTGAGTGACCATAGAGCTGAGCTGGAGTTGGGGCTTTAGCAGAGCCAGCAATGTGTGAGTTCCTCCTTCTGCATTGTGCGTTCATTACTTTCTAAGAACAGAAATCAAGGTGGCTGAATCCTGAAAAGCAGACATTCTGAAGTCATCTTGGAGTGCCACAGAAGGGGACACAGTAACTAAATTCTGTTTTCTTGAGCCAGGTACTGGAGTTACCTCCTATGGAGAATGGTTGTGAGCCTGCAGCTGCTGCCCACAGCGGGGTTCAGAGGTGCCATCTCACATCCTGCACACACTTATTGCTTTAATTGGAGAAGGACTTAAAATCACAAATATTAATAAAGTCTTTAATACTCAACGCAAGAAATACCAAGATGCAGCAACTAGCAAAGAAGGCAGAAGAGAAATTTTACTGGTTGTATCCCTAATAATTTAATGTAATTTTATATCCATTTCAGTGTTTGGCAGGAAATGGAGATTGCTTAAATATCTGTATCTAAAAGCACACGGCTGTATAAAGATCTTTGAATTTTAAAGTTAATTTGTTTCATCCAGCACTATATAGAGATATATACAGAAAATGAATCCCATATGACTGCGCAACTACCAGTGGTCCAGAACTCTTTTTGAAATGCTTTCCAGAGAATACCTCCAGTCATCCTGACAAACAGCTCGAGTCAAGTTTCCCTTTCGAGAGCTCCTGAAAGGCCTTACACGTAGGCCAAAGGCATCACCGGAAAAACTGTGTTACTTGGAGACCTTGACCAAAAATATTTCATTTTGCTCTGTTTTTGCAGATAGGAACGCTTGTTGGCCAGACACCTCGAGTGGATTTTTAGCTTTCTGTGGCAGAGAGATGCACGATCGTTTCTCAGTAACAAATCAGCTGTTGTCAACAACTTTCCAGGCCGCGGTTTAAACAGCTTAATTCTGAAGATAGTGTTTCACAATCATAGTGCGGAATGTGATAGAAGAGCAGGATAGATCTATGTATACACACACACAATATATGTAAAGTATCCAGTATAGATGCGTGTTGTCTACGTGTGAGCTCACACTTGTGTGTGAATGCATATAAACCAATGTATGTGCGCACGTGATATCTGTGCCTAAAAATACGCTATCTGAAAGTACTGCGTATGGTCTCACGAAGATAACACTTCATTCAGGAAGTGTGTCAGGTACTGTGGTGAGCAGGGTCCATAAGATATGTACACAGAGTGACATGATAATACGGAGATCGATGAAATCACCAGACCGTGACTTTCTCTTATCTTCAACTCTTGGGCTCCTCACCATGGCACTGATTCTCTTCATGGCCCTCGATAAGCAAGCTTTGGCCTCGCTTTCCGAATCTCAAAGGTTAGAAAGTATCTGCTATATTCTTCTCACTGTGGAATCTCACTTGCATGTTACTGGTGTGTAATGGGAATTCGACGCTGGGTGCTTTATTTAATGATAAAATGAATTCAGAAGTTTACAATTACATAGTTGCACATGAGATAACGTTGAGAGAACAATCTGTAAAATATCTGGAAGCCAAAACCCCTTTGATTACGACTTTTTAATTTGGATTTTTTTTTCCATGGGGGAGGAAATCCCAAAGTGTGATAGTGTTGGGGTCACTTTGCTCACTTGGGCAATGCATCCATGTGTAAAAATCACCCGATGATGACTGCAGCGTAGCGGTCACATCTACAAAACTTTTACTCAGGACCCGGAGATCGTCTCAGAAATGGGCAAAAGGCTTCAGGTTCAAAACTGCCACATGCTCTCATGTGTATGTTTGTCTCATTCTCTTGGAATTCTCTCTTTCTCTGCAGGTTCTTGCATTGGTACCCTACCTGGCATGGCAGGAACCCCAGAGCAAGCTGCCTTACCCAGGCTGCTTGAGAGCCCTTTTTCCATCTCTTTCACTGGTGACGTTGCAGAGAAAGGCCAGTTGTGATAATCTGAAATGAAAGGGCATCAATTCAGATTACACTTTAAAAACATGTTACGTAAATGGAAATAAATCAGTTTATGGTATATGCCAGGCATGCTGCAAGTTTTATTTGAGAAATAGATGACTGAAGGGTTACATTCAATCCAAATGCTCCCCTTTGTGATCTTTAGCCATGTTTGTAGAGAAACCTCTCTAAAAGCACTTCAGGCTTAATTCAGAACAGACAAAACAATTATTTTTTGAAAGTTTGATGAAATATGTTTGGCAGCTTTTGAATTGAAGGAGGGTGTTTGTCTCCCTTCTTTGAAATCTCACTTCATTTGGTCAGTCAGCCATTTCAGCGTAATCGTTCAAGTCTGGTAGCTGTGCCACGATTCAGAAACTGTCGAATAAGAGAGGCTGGGGTTGGAAATTAGTATGCAGGAGGTGAAGACTGAAACTCTCCTTGTTGATACACCATTGAACATTGGTCTGTCTGCCATCCCCAGGCTTTTGGCAGCGTGCTGGCTGAGCGTTGACTCCTTGCAGGTAGGAGCTTGGTCGTTCAATTCCTGGCATCACCAGGGTTCTCCTGCAGCCTTCATGAGCATGGACCAGAAGCATTTAAATTGTAGTTGTGGCTTCAAGTTCAGCTGATTGTATTGAATCATCTGCCTGCTTCTTTTAAGGCAGGAAGCTGTCACTGTGCCATAGCAGTGTGCATTACACAAGTGTGAAGGGCTGTTGGGAGAAATAAATACTTTCACTTACGTTTTTATGGTACATTTGATTAAGATTCCCATATATATACATATACACATATACACCCACTGATTTACAAGACTACATACATATTCATGTATATATATATATATATATATATATATATATATATATATATATGAGGCTGCATGCAGTTGGTGAATATATATTAAAGTTACTAAGTTATTCCTAATGTTCTCTAGTGCTGCCTGCTCCTGACAAACATCTGATATGGATCATATGCCTCTAAAAAGAGAACTTCCTCGAGCAAAATATCCTCGTGGAAACAGGTTGGAGACACGCACATTCTCTCCCTCGCTCTCACTCTCATGTTACATTTTGGCACATTGTAGAAGCAGGTAGCATATCTACTACCTGCTGTTGAAAGTGTTGAAGATACTGAATTATTTATTCCATCTTCTGCACTATCCAAACTCGTTTTGGGTAGTTTGACACATCTCGGTCTTCCATATGGATACTTCATGGTGACAGAGTTGCCAGCTGCTCAGGTTTTATGACAGTCAGGGTTTTTTCGAGGACTGTATTAGTTTTCTGGGAAGAATCCTGCTTTTCTTGAGGTCCCCATTCTAAAGCAGTAGCTTTGCCTTGGAGTGATGCTCTGCAGTGGTGGTTTTTGTGTTTGTTTTTTTTTGGGGGGGGGGGATTGGGGTAAAAATCAGCTACAAGAGCATTAGCTTCTATAAAAATATTCTTAAAAGGACTTGTTTATAGGTTATCCAAGATGAAATCAGAGACGTGGTCTACTGGAAAAATCTGAAAGCCATTTGTTAAGAAAACTTAAGTTCCTTTTTGCAACCCCTTTCAAATTTACAAAAAATAAATAAGATAGAGAAAACAAATCTTTTAAGTATTTACATAACGAAACGCCTGAAGTAACATACAAAACAGGTGGCAGTCAGACATGTTTTGGAGAACAGAATTTTGGGGGCACTTGAAACATAAAACTGCCAAGCAGTCTGCTGAGACCCTGCCCGTCTTTTCTCTGTGATCGTGTGAAGTGCATGGGTTTTCTGGGGTGGTTTTTATTTATTTTTTAATTTAAAATGTGAAGGCTGGGAGAGGATTTGAGCTTTGATTTTTCCAAAACTTTTTTTTTTTTAATAAAAGGAAAATAGCTCTTTTTATTTACCTTTTATACATGAAAGCATCCATTCATACACCCCTTTCTTAGATGTCTTAGGTTTCTTTCTTTCAGTCAGTTCCCTCCATCCCTTGGCAGCTTCCTGGGTAGGAATCCAACGCTCGGAATAGAGAAGCCTGCACTTCACTTGCTCCATTTTAATTCTGTGTTTCAGCTGTTATGTGGTGTTGCCATTTAAGTGTTGTCTTTTTAAGGTTTTATAGGTAAAGGTGTGAGTTTAAGGACACTCTCCACTGCACAAAGCAGCATATATGCACCTGATGCACTGTGTATGTCTATGCACTGAGTGCATACCACTATAAAAAATCAAACCAATGGAATTATCACAGAAAAGTTGGATAAAATATTTGTTTCTTCATTTAAAAGAGTTAGGCTACTTTCAGTGAACACTATCTGACGTGGAGTAGTTGTCCTCAAGTTCCTTCTTTGGTTTCGCTATTGAAGAGCAGCGTTGTGATGTGTGTGATCTTAGGACTTTTCCATGTTCCTACCACACAAGAGGTGCATTTTTCATGCCAGTCACTTGGCATAATTTGTTTTTTCTTCCAGAGTTAGACAGGTAAGAGACCCAATTAAACGAAATTGTGGACTTTAAAACAATAAACAAAGCTTTGTGAGTCTTACGTGATTAGTTTGAATTTAACAATTTAGCATATTTTTTCCTCTAGAAAACTTTTCACTGTACATCCCTACATCCTTTACATTCTCCCTTGTGCGTTTGTTGCCTTCTCTTTCTTGTATTTTCTTGTGTTTTGTTTGCTCTTGCAAATATACATCACAGCATATATTTGAGCAGAACTGATCCGTACGTCTCTCATAAGCCATCCAACGGCTCCTTGGCTGTCCTGCTTCACTTATGTTCTGCCCTAATAAGATGCCTTTGCTTCATTATTTAGTGCTGAGAGAGTGAGATCTGATCAAGGAAGATGACGTGGGTTCGTGGCTTTCTCCTTCCCCCTATCACCACAGCAAGAGCCGCTCGGTCTCGACCTCTCTCTTCATGGAAACAGAGAGGACGATGTAGCCCATGGTGAGCAATCTGGCCACTAAAGTAAAAATGTGCATCTGTCAGTAATTAATTGAAGCCAAATTTAATTACAAATCAGGGAAAGAAAAAAAATACTACACACTTAATAAAACTGAAGAAGCTTCAGAGCTGTTGCCCAGAAACCAAAGGAATCCAAACAAAATATGACCTCTCCCAAAAACCTGGGAAGTCTGTCCTTGAATTACTCTCTTTCAAACTTACCTCTCAGTGTTAAATTCAAAAGTAGTTTTAGTTGCTTTCACTTCATTTTCAGCATCTTTTGAGTTAAGAGGAAGAATTGATGGAGAACCCAAATGGTTTTACAACAGAAAAACCTAATGCATCTGTGCGGCCTCTTGAATATTTAAAGCGAGAGAGTGGCTATTTTATATGTCTGGTTTTGCTGACTAATGTCAGTGGAGTCAGTGGGGTTAGGACTGGAGGCTTTGGAAAAGGCGACCTGAAGTCCTGGCAGAGGTCTGAAAACGTTGGTAGAGAAACAGAAGGATGGGACCAGCAGTAATGGGGCTGGACACGCAGCCCCCTCTGCTCCAGGAACGTCAAATAGCAGATGCTTAGGCAGATGGTTTAGAGCTTTGTTTGGGATATGTATGAAGAAGGGGAAAATGCGATTTCTAGGCAGTAAATTCTTTTGGAAAATGGAGCTGAGGTCTGTGACAGCAGGAAGAAGAATTTCAACTCTTGTCCTGCGTAGCATGCTATAAAGCAAGGGAGCGAGGGTGTCATTTTAAATACAAGCATGAGAAAAACAATTTGGAGTATGAGTTTAAAACAAAATATTCATTTCTAGTGTATTTCAATATACAAGGCTAACTCGAAATCCCAAACTATTGAACTGGTAGGAGCCATGAATATCTATCATAGTGCTCTGCATAGCAATTGCAGTGAGAGGGAAAAATATTTTTCTTTGCGATTAATATTTGTAAACGTTTATGAAAGTACATAACAAATAAATAAGACAAACACGTGGCCTAATTAAGATGAAAGGCATGACAACCCTTGTGATTTGTTTTGAATAATAAAGAATGTTCAAATAGTAAGACTTAATTATTTCTGTAAACATTTCAAATTACGCTCTATCTATACAAGTGTAATTTATGAGATATGTATTATGGTATCTATAAGCATTTTTGACACTTGTGCATTGCACGTCCAAAAAAATTAAGTGTAATTTATATTATGTAGTGCACTACCATATATTATCGTTGATTAGTATTTATTGTTTAGAAATTCAGGGGCATCTATTGTTCAGTGAGAAATGGAAAAGCATTTTCTAGTTGGTTGCAATCACTGTCTTCTTGGTACAGTGATAAAAACACAACTTCTACAAGTTGATCCTAAAAATATGTGTGACACTGAGTGAAGATAACTGGTCTGTTTAGCACTGCACACGTTAATGATGCTATCTGAGGTCTGCTTTACCATCGAAAAAAAAAACCAACACCCTGAAGCCAAATCAGCCGATGTGTCCAAGTGATTGAATTGAAACCAAAGGTGTGCTGAGGGATGAGATGGAGGGACCAGAACCCTCAGTTTTGTTCTTGAGGAGCATGAAGACAGCACGGGCTGGGTGTTTGGAAAGGGCTGTGTCACAGAGGGAGGTGGGCATGGCACAGCTCAGGGAGCATTTGAACAACACTCTCAGCCATTGGGTTTGGGTGATGCGATGTGGGGCTGGGTGCTGGACTGGCTGGTCCTTGAGGGTCCCTTCCAGTGTCGGGTTTTCCATGAGGGTATTCATTCCCTTCCCTCCAGCAGTGCCCATTGCCAGGCTGCAGGGATCCCGGTGCCAATCAGCTGTGCTTTCAGTGCTGGATCCACAGTTAGGTAAATGTGCGCTGTGTGGTCTCCCAAGGGGAAGGCAAAATGTGTTTTTAGTTAGGTTGCATGGGAATTTAATTGAAAGATTTAGGGCAGTTTCTTAAAAGAGTAAATCATGGTTATGTGAAACGAAGATCTGTTAAACAAAACAAAAATATTTCAGCACCTATACTTTGATATTTTGCTTGGTATAAATGGAAACCCATATCAGGCTGATATCTGTTGTCATCTGATAACGTGAATGCTTTTACTGCTTGTTTATGTTTTTAAACTTCAGTCCGTTTCAGCCCTGTGAAATAAAGCAGCGGGCATGACAAAGGTCAGGTCGTTCGGCGCACACAACGCTGCTCTCAATCCTTCTTCCCATGAATATTTGTATGAATTAAGCACCCGCTTAACTTAATTCACGTAAGTAGTTCCTCAGAAGTCAGGAGGACAATTAAGTGCTTCAAATTAAGCACAAGCTTAGCATAAAACCAGAGCCTGTGCAGAGGGTGGCCCTGCAGTCTGGCCGGCCTCCAAGGCACTGGTGCTGCTGAGCACCCTGTCCTAGCAGCTGCAAAGTGCTCGAGGTTGTCCTGGGGAGGACAGCTGGGGTGTTACGGTGCGACCTTCAGCTCTGCAACACTTTGCTCATGGTATTTATGGAGGGCTACTGCTGTATTATGTGTTGCAGCAGCGATAGGTTTGGATGAGAATATTGTAATAGCAGTTTAAATGTGTGTGCTTTTTTTTTTCTTTTGGTGAGGTGGCAAGCTAATGATGTAGCAGTTAATTTGAATTTAGCAGACGTTTTAAATATAGGTTTCTCTTACAGAGACAAAAGTTGCAATTTAAAGCTCTTTGGTGGTCTAAAAACAGCTTAATTCTCTAGTAGCATGGTAATAAGTACTAATCCAGCTTATACAGTGATTGTAGTATGTCATGTTTGTGAAAGATTGCCTAACTCTGCTTTCTCTGGGTTTTATGTTAATTTTTTTAAATTAAACATAAAACCTTATAACATCTTTATGCTGAGATAAACTGTTCAATTTAACTTGTGCTCAAGCAGCAGCTGTCAGGAATTATCATGTTTTGAGCGTTCTTGCTATCACCTTGTGTCTCTACCTCCCAGATACACTCGGTGGGATGATAAAGCTCACCTTGTTAGGATTTATTACTTAAATAATAACCCGAGGTAAAATGAAAGTCGATGTCACATAGAATGACAACTGACATATATTTATGTCGCACATTGCATTAGAATAAACTTTCCCTTCTTCCCCTTGTAATAGGTGTTAAGTGGAAATCCACGGCAGCATATCCTCCAGTGCCCTGCATGAGTCCATTAGCCACGTCCAGGGCTGCTCTGTGGGCATGTTCACAGTGACTCGGGCTGTCAGGTGCTATTTAGGCTCACAAAGCTGGAGGAAGTGCTTCTTGCTGGTAGTTAGCAGCTTTTAAAACAGCAAAGAAACAAACAGGAGAGCATCTCGTGCCCGTTGCGTTCAGTTCTGGAAGCACTGAGAAGTGATGCAAGTGAATGAGGAAAGGTGTTTTCTGATGTCGTTACCAGTTCAACGCTTTTTTTTGCCGTAAGAAACATAAGCAGTGTCGTTTCAGCTTCTAAATCAGAATTTTCTAGTCATTGCAACAGTTTTCTCTTGGTGCTGGAGCTGGGCACTGCTAAGCGATCTGCTTGTTAATTCCTATTGCTTCTCATTTACACTGTAGTAAATTTAGGCCTGGCTCTTGCATGCTTCCCAACATTTGGTCCCTTCTTGCCAAACACAGCTGAGTTCATAGGCACTCTCTTGTACCAGTTTAGTTTTCTACTGGTAGGAAGCCTTCTCCCATCTGCTTAGACCTGTCCCCAGCCACAGTGAGCTCCGTAGGCTGTCACTCCATGTGGAAAACAAGTGGTGACTTACCTAACAACTGCTTTTTTGGCCTTTGGGTGGCTCGTAGCAGTGCGGTGCTCATGCCTTCATTGCTATTCTGTATAACAATCCCTTTAGAAGTACCAAATATTTGATGAACAAAGCAGTCACATTCATCTTTTACTTTGGTAAGCCTTTCAGATTAGCATTGATTCGCACTGATGAAGACGGATGCAGGATGAGTTCTCTAGGAAGTGTGTGTTCTCTAGATGCAGATTACTCAAAGACAGTATGTGTAGTAGCAAAGGTAACATTATGGTACATAAATAATATATATATGCATGTGTTTGTGTGGATATTTGAGGCACTCTTGTAGTTGTGGGGAGACTATGGGAAATTTGCCACTGCTTTCGTCAGGGTCACACTTTGCTATTATGTATTTAAATAAGCCCACTTTCTGGTAGCTTGATGACATCTGAGATGGCATCTGAGATGCCAGCTTGTTAGTGCTGTTTTGTGCCTGCTTCATATACCTGACGGATGTGAGCAATGCTGTGGACTGTGGAATCGTGGGAGCACTGTGACAATACCAGGGTGTGAGGATATGAACATTCCGTTATATAGGATACCTAAGAAAAATGAGAAAATAAAACACAGGAAAAGGGTGAAAAAAGAGACTACACTAGATAAGTGTACTGCATAAATCAAAAGGGTTTATGTCATAACACGAACATGTGCCATTCCTGCTCATATATTGAATTTCAGTAGTTGGTTGCATAAAGAAGTAAAGTGTAATGAAACTGGCAAGCAAAGTATTCCCTAGTCAGCCTTATCTTTGTTCCATTTGTCCTTCAGATACAGCTTTTCTTGCCTTTTTCAATAAAATCCATCCAGCTTTTTTATTTTGCATCTCTCTGTAACTGAGCTGGGAAGACCAATGAGATTCAGTGCTTTTCTAGTTGGGTTCTTAGCAGCTGCTTTTTAAGAGATCAAAACTTCGAGTGCTGCTACATGGTATTAAGGCTTAGCTATTGATGTGTCCCTATAGGGGTTATGTTTTTCTTGGGGGGGGAGAAGGGGAGGCGAAGGGTAAGGGGTGACCCCTGCGAGCATGCTCACGGGCAGTAAACACTGCTCTCCTTGTTTCCAGGATCCTCTTTGCAAGCTCCGTGCTTAACCTGGCTGAACTCGCTGCCCTGCGCCCTGACCTGGGCAAATTGAAAAAGGTCCTCTACTTCCATGAGAACCAATTGGCGTATCCTGTCCAGAAATGCAAGGAAAGGGATTTTCAGTATGGATACAACCAGATTCTTTCATGGTATGTGTTTCTTGCACCTCTCTGTGTTGTTTAGTGTGTCCTTCTACGTACTGATGCCCAGCATCTCCAGCCCTGAGGAGTCCTCCTCCATTTAGTTGAAGAGACTGGGAAGCAGAGGTACAAGTGGTGTCCCAAAGAGGAGCTGGGAAAAGGGTTCTGGCTAAAACCACGTCCCCTATCCACTCAGTGATACCAGCACCAGAGGAGGGTGGCAGCCCTGCCCACAGCATGGGCATGAAACCGGGTCATCTTTAAGGTCCCTTCCAACCCGAGCCATCCTGTGATTCTCTTGGGCTCCTGTGGCATACCTGGCATTGTGTGGGTTTTACCCCATCTTGGCCATCATGAGCAAGATGCTTTGTTCCATGTCTGCTTAGCAAAGCTGCAGCTAAGCACCTCCTGCTCGGCCATAGCTTTTACTGCATCCAACTGAAATTATAGAGAGGGTTTTAGGGAAATAAACAGAAATTAAAATGTAATGCCACACTTTTCTTGTGAAGAGAGGGCAGTAAACATACCAGATAAATCCTTACTTTTTTTTTCATCCAGTATTCAGAAATTGTGCAGTGCTAAAATACCCAGACGTTTTAAAGGCTGTGGTCCTTTATTGTTGCTAAAAACAAATGTATTTTTTGAATCTAAGTTAATGAAAGAAGTTAATAACCACCACAAAGCTGAAAAGCTTTGTGGTTAGACTCTGCACAAACCTAAGTGAAACAGCAAAACTGAGTTGTTCTGAGAACTGGAATAAATTGGTTTGCATTATCTTTTCTTTCCTAACTGCCATTAGGAGAATTATGAGGACCAGGGATTGAGCGTTTCAAGATATAAATTAAGCTTTTGCATCATGATAATGTAGGCCAGGGGATAGTCAAATTTCTCAGGGTACTCTCTGGCCATCCTGCAGCTGCTGCTGCCACCACTGCATTTGCACACATTTCACTGCTTGAGCAGCAGAGTGGGAGAGGATAGTGAAAAAACTGAAGAGAAATTTAGCAGCCATTTTCTGATTTTATACCTTAAAGATGTCTTTCTGTGACGCTGGGGTAAGGAATATTTTTTTGCTACATGTTTTGCTTTCTTATGGCAGTTCTTTACCTATTGTAAGCTGGCAGACATTATCCTCAAAGCATGTGTTTTTAAAATCTTACAATTCTTTTGCCTCACCTCCCCCTAAAAGTCCTCTATAGATGCTCCATTCCATTTCCTTCAGCCTCTCAATTGCATCTCTATGTAATTATATAATTTCCATCTTTCATTTTTGTTGCTATATAAACCCCATTTTTAAGAGCAAATGGAAAGCATCTCCTCAGTGCAGTGTGTAACTACCTAGCAGTCATCTGCAAGGAAGTGCCATCTTCCATCTTCCAAATCTGTTGGAAATACTAGAAACATGAAAATACATATTTCCAGATCTATCTTTATGTCAGTATATTTCCAACTCTTATCTGTCTCTGCAGTTTTGCATAGTTTTTTTGGGAGGGAAATTGAAATTGGAGCACTTGGAGTCTTCTTGAGCCATTAGAGGGAGATTTTATTTTCTCCTTAATGATTCAGAAGGGTTGAGATGATACTGGTAATAACATCACACATTTCAGTGATGGAATTCCTGTCCTCGTAGCTGCTTGGACTGCAAGAATGACAAGAGTGTTCAGGTTTGCAGTGATACACACAGGCTCCAAGATAAAGCTGGACACGGGAGGCTTGATATACGAGACCAAGAGAGGTGGGAATGTCTGGAGCCTTTGCTAGGTGCCAGCAGCAGATAACCATGTGGCTTCTGCTGCTTTATATCATCTGAAAGGTGACACAGGGAGGGGTAGATGGGGCTGTGGTGTCCTTGGAAGCAAAGGGTACAAAGTCTAGGCTGGGAAGAGTGGGGGATCCTGAAAACATTTTAACTCCCATGGAGTGCTTGAAAAGGACTATTTCTCTTTTTGCTTTTCCTGCTTTTTGGCTGCTTTGGGGACCAATGTCAATTTTCTTTCTTGACTCAGTGTGATACCACGAAGATGAATGACAGGCTCACACCTCAAATACACTTCTCACCAGCCCAGTGACTTACAAACACATCCTCAGTGTGTCTTACAGCCCATGGGTCTGTATTGCAGCAAGCAACATAGTGGGAGATCCAACTGGCCACAGAGCACACCTTACCTCCACCTGTGCTGCATTTGCCAGGGCAGCTGAGGCTGTGTCAGAGCTTCCCATGCTCAATTCCAGATACTTCAGGGCCTGCGTAGCTTTTTGCCATCTCCTGACCAGCTCCCAGTTGAGTGAAATCACTTGATCTGATTGATTTTTAGAACACAGCACTAAGAAACAATACGCTGTATTAACATGCCAAACTTATTTTCTTTTTATTTGATACTGTGTGCAATGTGGTGTCTACTTTTTGGTTAGCACATGCACTTTTTATGCATAGGTTAAAAAAACAAAGCCGTTTTTCTTGGTTATCCCAGTCCTTGGCCCACTTGGCCAGTCAAAGGTGGGTTAACCAAAAGGAAGTTGTCCTTCAGTACAGTGTTTTCTGTAAGGAGTCTTCTTCCACATTCTACCGAAGTCACATTGCAATGTGGCTTGTCTGTTTTGAAAAACATGGACAGTAATGTTAGTCTTACTCATGTTATGAATGGAAAGTGAACCATGGACAGAATGGGATCTGCTTCTTTGCTTTAAGAAAGAAAAGTTCAAAAATAATTCAAAGTAGAAAAAGGTCGAAATCTGTAAATCAGAATATTTCTAATTAAGGTACGTATGCTATTTCTGGTTCACCTGAAAAGGCTCTTATTAATTAGCATTCTCTTCATACCTTTTTTTTTATGTGAGAACGTGTATCCTGTTTTCATTGCGTTTAAAATAGCTCCACTCCTTTTGCACCAGCAGTGTGTTCATTAACCTTCACCGCTTTTTACAGTTTGGTTGCTGATATTGTGGTGTTCAACTCTGCTTTTAATATGGAATCGTTTCTTACGTCCATTGGAAAATTTATGAAGCTGATTCCTGACCACAGACCTAAGGATCTGGAAAAAATAATCAGACCCAAGTGCCAAGTTCTCTATTTTCCAGTCAAGTTTCCTGATGTGAGCAGGTCAGTACATTTTCCACGTCATAAATTGCCTCCAGTCTGTCAAAACTACCTATTTATGGTGAAGCTTTAACTAATCAGTTTCAGCATTGTTAAGTGAAGAGTTGGAAGATATGCACTCTCCCTTGCTTGGTAAGTGTGTTTCAGTAAGCAGAGGCTGCTGGGGCAGCATACAACCTCCCCCATCACTCGGTGTGAATAATTTCCCACTAGTTTCAGTTCTTAAAAAGTTGACTGTGCCTCAACTCCAACTATTTGTTTGTACAGGGGAGGTCAAGGAGGAGAAAGAAATTCTAGAGAATACTAACAGCGATAAGGCTGTAGTCGAGAAGCTATATTTCCCTTGGTATGCTGTAGTGGGATTTTATTCCTTCCCCCCTCCCCTACCTCTCATTTTATTGCTTCCCAGGTAGGTGAAAAGCATTTCAGTAGCACAGAGCAGACTTGCAGATTTTGGCATTAGCTGCAGTTGCAGTTGCTCTTCAGTCCTTTTCAGTTACTACGAAGGACGTTTTTTATTACCCTTGTTTCAGAGCCCATCCTGAAATTAGCAGTGGGTTATGTGGCTCAAAGGGAACATTCACCAGATCCCTTTCACTTTTGATTAAACCTGGCACAATTGTTTTTCCTATTACAAGGAACTTTTCCTCCCACTGAACAGGAACTTTGCTTCGATGGGACCGATATTAAATAGATAAGAGTTTGATTCTGCAATTTGATTATACTCTTAAAAATGACACGATGCTGAGTACGTGCTTTGTTGAAGTAAGGGTGGAAAGCAGTGTTGTGACTGCAAGGGTCCAACTTCTGATCTGATGACAGTTTCTGGTCACATGAGATGTTTCTCCTGACCTACTCGTGCTCCAAGCCACTTCAAAGACTAAATATGTGTTTGTGGCAGGGAGGTTTTTAGTATCAGGCCATGCATTCTATTGATGTCATGGAGCAAGGTTTGCATTTCATCACTTCACAAACATATTCTAAAGCACTGATGCAAAATCCATGTCTAACACGATGTCTCAAAGCTATGTGACTGGCAAGTGTGTTAAAATCCTCCAGTGCTGCTTAGGGCATTGTGTCTCAGGGTGGTATCATGACCTGTACCTCTCCACAGATCTGCTGTTGTGTCCTAGAGACCGTGCCTGCAAAGTGAGGGAACGCTGTGGGTGTTTCACATATTCTACACTGAGCCATTGCAAAGGGGTCTCATGGTTTTGGTGTACCTAGGAAATCTTGTGGCAACCTTCTGCCTTGCCCTGAAATTCTGTGACTTTTGACCTTCAACTGCAGCCATGACGCACTATCTCTTCACAAGACCACGCTTTAAATGATGGTGAATGCACCTGTGGTGGTTGAATGCTGTATTTTTTATTATTTTATTATTATCATTTTATTTAGACTGAATTGCTATAGTGGCAGAATGGAGACGGAGGAGAAAAAGGTTAAGAAAAAATTGTGGCCAAGCTAAAATTTACAAAGCAAGCTCCTAGCCCAGAGTGTTTTTTCAAGTTATTTTCAAATGGTAATTTGCTTTATCCAAACCAAACTCATACACTGTAAGTAAGTGATTATTTGCATGACTGACAATCATTTCAGTGCCTGCAGTCTTTTTAAAATGCATAATTTTGCTGAGATGTTGGGAAAATATTTAAAAATTCTGAAGGCAAAATAACCAGGGTGGTTTTTTTCTTTACTCTGACCTCTTTTATTTCGCGTGTGAATGTCAGAGGGTGTGCATGTCTCAAATGTAATCTTCATCTGGACATAAGTGATCTAAGAAATAGTCCTCGATTGTGCTAGTGATCATGTAAAGATTATTTTAGATTAACACCGGAATTGTTGGTTAAAATACATGAAAATACATCTGACCTTCCAACCAAAAACTGTACTAAAAGAGCAGGTCAAATGAGTAAATCCTATGAAGTATTTACCTGTTAATATGGTTACTGTAGATGATGGCTGTGCAAAATAACACAGGCAGTGCACTTAAGGGTAAAGGAGTAATGGCTAAGGTGAGATGTAGCACTACAGTGTGCATAATGTCCAATTAAATAGTTCAGATGGGCATCTAACAACTGCTTTTCTGCTATTTAGAAGTAGAAGTGACTAGATGATCCCTGGAGGCCCCTTCCAACCTCTACAATTCTGTGATTCTATGATTTTGTGAAGAGAATAATTTTACAATAAAGATTTATCATAAGGGCACCTCTTGTTCCCTGAGCAAACACAGACAAGTGAGAAGAGATGAACAGATTTGAGGTTACAGCAGAGTAAGACATCTGTGGAGCTAATCCTCCTGTTTTCTGCTTCTGATGACGACTAGCTTCTGGGCCCTGGAGTACCAAAGCTATTCCATATAGATTCATCCTCTCTCAATAGGATCTGTTTTGTTATGTTTTTATCTGCACACTCAGAAACTGTAGTCCGAGAACAAAATTCCCTTTCTAATGATGTTATTGTTGGCAGTTGCTTCCATTCTGTCCCTGGCAGTTGGCAAAGCTGGATCAGGTTGGGTGCTCCGTGCCATTGTAATATAGATTGCAGTTATCATTATTACTCCTCTAGTTGTGGTATATCTTTACCATCACCACGGTGTGGTAGAAAAGGGAGATACTTTTATAAGCAGGAGTGAATTAATGTTCCTAAGAGCTCAAAATGCAGATTGGACTGAAGTGGGCTAATGTAAAAGAAACATGAGGAGCACTGGGACAACAGTGGAAGATGGCAGTGGTTCTTTTTAAGTGGAACTTGTTAGTTAGCACCTTGTGCTGCCTGCATTATGCATTTAGGGGTAGAATTAAAGACTTTAGAACGTTGCTTCTGAATTTGCTTTTAGAATGTAGTACAGTTAGCAGGGCGTTTTCAACTGTTTGATTTTATCTTTGTTAGCTGTAGTGTAAGAGAGACAGAATTTTGTGATTTTGAAAATGCTTTCTGACCGGCCAGGGAAGTTTCTCACTCATGGTTTCTGAAAGGCACTGATAGTATCTCTGGTGAAGAAATATCACTATCATGTGGGGAGGAGCCTGTTTAGGGGAATTAAAACTGTAATCCTTGTGACTTGCATCACTGGGATCACACTTGCAGGTCTGAACCTGGTACCTCTGTTTAGATAACTAAGCATTTGATAACTAACTCCTCCTTCCTCTGTAATCAACACCACACAATAGCTTTACAGTTCTGGAATATACTGATGTCCACAACCAGGCACAGACCTGAATCCCCAAACACAAAACTATGGATAGACACTGGGGACGTGGCTGCATGGCACCAAGGGGTGCTCTACTCTACCCGTGTGAGCTCTCACTAACAGTCTTGTGTGATATACCTTAAAAGAGCAGTTGGAAGGCTATTTAGCCTTCCGTGCAGTAGCATTTATTAGCTTAGGTGGAGTATGATGCTAATGATAGTGATTCCAGCTTTGAGGCTATCTTTGAGGCACTTAGAGGTAGCTTGGGCATATCTATGGTGCTCTCTGGTAGGTATAGCCTCCCTGTCACCACAGTTTATGGGTAATTAGCATAATTAGATAACGCCAATAGCCTGCTCCTACCTTGGGGCTTGCTGCTGAAGAACGGGATGATGGAAACTGCTCCACTGAATGGCTTTCCTCCTCACCTACTGCAAGCAGGGTTTGAGGGCTGGCGTTGTCAGGCAGGAGGGATGCTCACAAGATCTGGGACATGACACCTACTGGGAGGGAAGCACTGTGCTGCCTTATCAAGGGCATAATATGGAGGATTTTAGGCAAGAGTTGGGTGAATGGGACGAAGGGAGGCTCGAGCATCCACACTCACTGGTGCGTCCTTCAGTGCTTGCATTCTGTGCCTTCAGAGGGTGATGCCAGAGTTCCTAATCTAGCCCTGGGGAGTAGCCACTGCCCCAGAGCACCCCACTGCTTGCATTTCAGAAGCAGGATAGATGAGTTTTGTCCCCACAGCTCTCTAGTGGCAAACCTACAATGCCCTCCTAAAGGAGAACCTGGCTGGATGGTCTGCTGGGATGTATTTCTTTTGCAAAACTTTCTAAAAAACTCATTTCTTTTTATCTGTTCAGAGGCAGAAATAGTTTTACTGGCTCTCTTTTATCTGTCGGATAGGTATTCAACTCAGTGCTGCCATAATAACCATTTAGTCCCACAATAGCTCACAAGGATACTTAAGCAGAATTCTCTGTGCAACCTAGTTTTTTATTATGTTGGGTACTGCTCATGTTGCATACAACACATTCCCATAAAACTTGCATTTTGTATTTACAGAGAAATTTCTCTGGAGAGTTAAGGTCTTGTAAAACATTCTTGTTCTACAGCATGAACGAATTATTATACTCTGGGGCATTAAAAGTGAAGTGTACTGAAGAAAAGAATTTTTTCATTAAAATGCAGTTTATATTGATAAAACAGATTACTAGCATTTGATGAAATGTGAAACTTGGATCTACCCATATCACTAAATCGCCAGTAGGTTTATTTTGGCAAGAAGAATAGTATATAATGTATATCAGGACCAATCATTATACAGTACCTGTTAGGTTTGTATTAGATTAAATTGTCTTTCACTGAAGTACTTGGGGAAAAAGAAAAGAAAAAAAAAACTAGTATATCTGTATCTTGAAGTAGCAGAATGTGGTAACCGGGAATATTAGAAAATAAAAGCTGTCGTGTTATCAGTTTTGGCACAGTCATTTATCAATCAGTATTTTAAACATTGACAAGTGGTAATTTAATGGGGAATGACCCTGTTGGCAGGAAGTTCTAATGACAGATGATGCAAACTCATTTATCACTATGGGGCTGTGCTGGCTTCTTACCTTTCTCAGTATCACAGCTCATATTTTCCAAGTCTGGGATGTGAGAAGCCACAAAGGGCAAAACCTGTGGCACTGAGCCCATAACCACTCCCATCTCGTCCCATTAACCCCTTAGCTGCAAATCTCACTGCAGCATAGCTGCCAGGATCTGCAAGTCTCGATACAAATTTAATTGCTGTTTGACTCCTAAGTGGGATTTGTTGGGCTGCTTGTAAGCACTTCCATCAAGTCAGGTTGTTGGAAGCATTGAGGATTTTTGGTTGTGTCCCTTGGAATGCAGAGTTGAAGCGCTCCTCCTTGGCTTTCAAAACCAAACCACATTCTAATAATTAATAGCACATTTCATTAGCAGGCATTAAAAATATTGCATGCGGTGCCCTATACAATGGGCAGCTATTATTATTATTATCATTACTACATTGAGAAGGAAATTGATGCTTTCAGAGGTTTAATTGATTCGTGCATATTCATGCAGGAAGTCAGTGGTAGAGTCACGACTGGACTAGATTATTATGCACTTCCACGCATAATAATTTTGCTGCAACTTGTATAGAGAGCAGACTACCTTGCTGTAATGTGTGTGGGCATTTGAAGCTGAGGGATGTCATGGGAGAGGAAATGAAAATGACACCTTCATCAGGAGCTGATATGGATGGCATTTTTAATTCTTTGAGGAACTTTCTGTAATACAGTAATTCAGCTAAACCTGATGAGAACAGAGGCGATCGTATATTTTTACTTTAATTTCCATTATATCAAAGGTTTTCATCTATTTGATATAATTTTAAGTTACCTATTTTAAAGCATAATAAACTGAAGCCCAGCTTTGTGCTTTCTGAGCTCTTCCTCAGTTCTGTTTCTTCTCTTCCCCTTTCACAACAGCATCTTCCTCCCTAAGGCTGGGAGTAAATACCATCCCCACCCAGGATGCTGCCAGAGGTAGCATTGCGCTCTCGTAGTAACGCTCAATGAAGTTTAAATGTAACTGGTTAAAACTGTCACGACAGACTTAAAATACAGCTTTTTGGGTTTTTTTTTTTTTTTTCTGTTCGAGGTGGTAGAAGGCAATTGATTCGTGGTAGAATCTTGCAGAGCACTAAATGCCCTCATTTTCACTGCAGTCATTCAGAGGTGAGGGCTCTTGGCGCTCTACGCAGTGACAAACGCGGATGGGAGAGGTGGCACGGAGCGGAAGGCTGAGATTTGAGTGACGTGGTGGCATCCCTCTTAGTTCCAATCCATATGGAAGGTACAGACTTCAATCTTTCACGTGTGCAAAAGGTGGCTTTTATAGGCACTTCTTCCCCTATTGAATTTTGCTTTTCAAAATATCGCCCTCGAGCATCTGAAGAACTCCATAATGTTCATTACAAGATTCAGAAATAGTGCACAGAAGTGGTGGGTATTTTGCTTTTTTCTTTCATGCTTGCAGAATTCATATTGATCATATTAGTTCTTAGTTGCTTCAGTGACAGAGCCTTATTGTTTAAACGTGCTGGGGCATTTGTTCTTCCAAGATAATAGGAAAGAAAATAGGCAGTGCTAAAAAATGCAGTAAAGATAAGGGACAGCAAAATAATATCATTTATTTTGGGGGATTCATCTCTGAGAATACAAAATGTTTTCGGAACTCATTTTGAGGAGAATGAAGGAATCTCTCATAGCAGTCATGGGGGAATGGCAGTCCCTTTAGAAAAAGCCCAACTTCGTCCTGAATGCTGTATTAGTTTGGAGAAAAAAGGGTGAAAAAAGGCAAGCACTTTTAAAGAGTGGAGGAATCACAAAGAAGTGGCCGACAGCCTGGCAAATTGATATTAAACGTAAAGCTAGAACTTTAAGTGGGGTCAGGCCTGCTTTGAGGACTGTTGTGTGCTGGATTGCAGACAGCCAATTCAACTTACAATTCCAGTTAGAGATGCTGTTAGATGGAAGTGACAGTACAGCCGATAGTAAGATATGCTATAGGAATTTCAGAGAGTGAAGGCTTAGAGAATAAAATTACGCTGTGGAATAAGAACGTTCACAGCTTTATGTCTGAAAAGGAACCTGGAAGCATGGAGACATAGCTCTCCAGCCCTATGGAGATGACCTTTACATAATGTGCAAGAACAATTTGACACGGATGTTTTATTTATACATGACCAAACGGGATGGAGGTAAATGATTTTGCAAAATCACAGATAATTCCTTCGTTGCACAAGGAGTATTTTAATATAGCTAGGTTGGCTTATTTTATTTTTTTTGTTTGTTTGCTTTTGCTTTCACATTTGCAACTAGGAATATTTAATATTTAATATTTTGGACATTCCCCCTGCTCAGTTGTGTCTCCCAGGTGAAATGATCCTCCTCCTTTTCCCTTTAAATAATTCAAATAGCATGCATTTAAAAATAGGAAAATCACAATGTAAACGTACCAGAAGTGCTTTTAAGGTGGGAGGCTGCTCAGCTTTACTATCGAGAAGATGCATTTCTAAATAGTAATGAGGGCTCATCAGAGTTTTGGGCATATAAGCAGGATGTAATAGGGATGCAGGCTGAAGAGCAACAAGAGATCCAAGTCCAAGAATGCCTTCCCAATTTCTTTTTGCCAAGAAAGTATTGGGAAAAAACTCTCTGGATTGTATTGGCTTTTTCTTAAAGATGGGGCGTTTTGCGTGTTGAGAAATCTGAATTCACATCAAAGTGGTTTTGAAATGGTTCAAGCCTAAACAAGATATTTTTTGTGTTCAGTCTTCGTTTTCTGAGCAATGTGGATGCTAAAAATAGCCTGGAAAGAAAAACAAAGAACAATCAGATTTTAATTGAATTGGCCAACCTGTGATTTATTTGAGAATAGTTTTGCGTTAAAACTGTGCAAGATTTGTTTATGATGTCTCCTAAGTAGTTCTCAGGTCAGACTTGCAGGAAACTAAATGGAAAACTAAATAGGAAAGCAATCAGCTCTTCCCTCTGCAGCTCATCACTGCATGCTGAATTGTGGACTGGTCTATATAGCTACGCAGCTAAATACAGGATCTAAAGAACATGCAGGTATGTGGAGCTCTTGCTATTGAAGAAATGGCAAGCAGCAGTGTCACTGAGCCAAACCAAGTAGAGGGAGGAAAAACAGTTTCTCTGTGATTCCCATGAAATAGGAGAAGGATTTTGTTTAAAGATAGGCATTGTTGTCCCTGCATAAAACACTGAAGAACTGTATGTTGTTCTGGTGTTCAGGAGAGATTAATTTAAATTGTGAAGCAGGTACAGCGAATTACTGCTAGGATGATTAGGAGAATCTGTATTACGAGAACAGATTAAAAGAGTATGGTTCATTTGTCCTAGCAAAATAAAGGTTGAGAAGGGGATATACGTTAATCTTTATAAATTCAGTCAGAGGATAAATGCCATAGAAGAGGAGGAATTATTTAAGTTCAAAGATAATCCTTATAGCACCACTAGGTAGAAGTTGGTCATTATTAAATGGCTCAGACTGGAAATAAAAATAAAAAACAACGACGTGTAGGTCAGTTGTTTGGTTTGATTTCTCTTAGGGGGATATAGTTTTGAATGTCAAAACACTTCAGAATTTTTAAAGTAGCTTGATAAATTTGTAGAACCATTGGTTAAAATGCATAGGAGTAGTACCAGAAAATTGAGGAGTTTGCTATGATGGTATCCACAAAATGAGGTGGACTGGGAGTTGGTCCCATTCTGACTTCATGTCTTGAGACCTGAGCTCAGCTCGTGGACTTCCGAGTGTAAAGACACGATGACGTGGAGCTGGTTCTCTGTCAGAGGACAAAGTGGCAAGGTATGAAACGCCAACAGCTGCAGTGTTTGGAGAAGTGCAGAGATTAACATGCTTCAGCAGGAGCCATCTTAGGCACCGCGTGCTGAGTATTGGGCCTTTGTGAGTATCCTTCTCAGTTTTGCCTCGGTTTACTTTTGGTTGCAGAAGCATTTGAGTAAAGTTCTTCTGTTGAGCTCGTGATAGTCAGAACGACTTCATTTTTCTGATGAGTCAGTGTGTTTTGTTTGTTTTTTTCATTTTCAACCCTGTATGCAGTAGTTTAATTGCCCCGATCTCTGCTTGAAGGGAATGAATCACTGAAAGAAGAAATTTTTATGCAGTAATTCTGAAATGTTATTTGTCCTTCATCAAGCTTCAGCACAGCTCTTTTGGTTTCTGAGTTCACTTACGTTATCTGCAATCTGGTCATGAATTGCTGATCTTGAATTATGTGACTATATATGGGAAAGAGAGGGTTTGACCCTTTTAGGGTGCCTAAATTGTGTTCCTTTAGTTGCCAGTAAAAAGAAGGATTATCTGTCAGGATTCCTGGTAAATAAATTGCACAAAAACAAAAAGAGCAATATATGTATTTGCCTCGTGCTACCTTGTGTGATATCCATAAAGTTACCAAGTACTTGTAGCATTCAAACATCTTATTTTTGGAAGTAGCTGAGCTCTTCTCCAAGGTACTCAATGCAGAGCTTGTTTATGCATCTATACGTTAGCAACTTATTATTCCACGAGCGTCACTTCATTTTGGCTAGCAATAAGTTCTGTTCACTCATTGTGCTGCAGAGGAATGTTTAAAGCTGAAATGTGCATTGGAGTCTGTTTGTTTGCAGCAGATGATTTGCCTAAGCTTTGATGCGCAGTCACTTTCTGACATTTGTGTATTTCAGCAGTGAACAATGTAAACTCATTTTCTGAGCACTTTGATTACTTGCACATAGCAGTGCCCATGGCATGTGACAGAGAAGAGCACTCTATCCACTAATCAGATAGATATGCTTCAAGCGTATTTACACAAAATAATGAAAACAGCTGTTAGATACCTTTAAACTTGAGTGTGTTTTGTTATTAATCTACTAGCCCGTACACATGACACTATAATTCTTCGCTCACTCAAGTTGCCTTTAATGACACAGTAATAAAACTGAGAGGGATGAAAGTAATGGAATTGTAGAATGTAATGCCTCAATTGTTCTACAGTGTCTTCCTTTTTGCCAAAATAAACCACAATTAGGTCCATATGGTGTTTTGAAGTTTTCAAGCAATGACCCTAATAAAAAGTAATGAATTTCTGACAAAAGAAAGCATGGTGCTCTTTTAAGCAGATATCTTCGCTATTGATCTAGTTATGATTGCAGACTGATATGCTAATAGAAGAAGAAAGGTTCAACGTGCCTGGTACAAGCACTTTCATTTGTGGTTTATTTCATTCTTATGAAATTCAGATTGAAAAGGTAGAAACATGTTGTAATCCATCAGTTATGACTCCCTTTTAAAAGGCCTACTATAAAGAAAACAAATGGATTTTTCTTGAGAAAAATGGAGTTTGGAAAGCATTAGCTAAGTTGAAATTTCAAAAGCACTTGTTAACTGGGAGACTGCCTTGCAGTGATGGAGAGCTTTGAGAGAACGTGAAACCTGACTTGGGCACGTGATTGATCTCAGAGGTCCAAGCTCTTTGTTATTCGTTTTTGTCTCTTTAAACCTTTTCTTGGGGGTGATGCTTCTCTTCATTTGGAGAACCAGATTGTCTGCTGAGCAGTTGTTAGGTGAATGTAGGTACTCGACTACAACGAGTAGAGAGGGCTTCATATAAAGCACATTCTTATGGGCAGCCATGAAAAAAACATGATGTGTCCATTTTGTGCCAATGGAGCAATAATGTCTGAAGTATGGGTAATCCCATCTTTGTAAAATGGAAAAAGCCTGCTCTGGAAACAGATACCAGAGGAAGGGGAAAACGCATGATTGGTTTGATAACTTGAACTGGTAGTATTTGTTGAGTGAATGTTCATTCCACATATGCACAGTCCTAAATGACTGAATTGTAAAGCATCTGCTGGATAATGTATATTATTGGCATTATTTACCCTGAGCAGTGTACTTCATGTTGCAACATGAGGTTATTCTGAGCATCTTCTGAATAAAATCTACCTTCTCTACCTTTGATTGCCACTAGAAATTATCTCTGAGTGGCTCCTTCATGGGTAAATTAAGGATCTGTTTATCTAATGGGCTAATTTCTTTATTGCTTGTTCCCAGACTATCGAGCTGCTTCTCAGACCTCCCACTCTAGTCTCTACTTCTCCCTCTTTGGAAAATAATGTAATTGTTCCCTCAGTAATCCTTATCATTTTTCATTTATTTTCCAAGATACAGAAGCACTGATAACTTACTTTAGTTTGAGACCTTCTACATTGGTAATTTTTCCATGCCCTTATCTATTACATATTTGTGTATAGTTACTTTATTCATCTTAATGGAAGAGCCTTGTTCATGGGTAAAACTTTATCCTCTACAATGCATCCTACTTATAAGTGAGGTAAATGAATTGCTATCTATTCTACCATTTTTCTTTGTGGAAATAGATATTCTTTTGTAATTTCTCACCTTCTTGTACTTGACACTTCAATGGAATTTGTAAGATTGGTTTGGTTTGCTGCAGTCATGTTTAATTGCAGTAGGCTGGGGCTTAGAAACTTGGGCTTGCCTTTTGGAAGTGGGAGTGGACTTCAGGAGAAACAAATCTCACTCGAGATCATAAGCTTGGGAGGGTTTTTGGTGTTTGGAATTTTAATAAGAGGAACATAAAAGTGAAAAAACCCTGCCTTACTTCCTGTAATTTAAATAGGTTTGAATTGATGTTTCTTGCTTCAATTCTCAGTTAAAAGATTTAAGAAATAGAATTACGTGTGAATTTAGACTGGTTTTAAACTACATAAAAATTCCAGCAAGCATAGGTAGCCTAGGAGGTCAATGTGTTTAATAAAATAAGCTGGTTTCTGTAGCCCATTGTAGATCAGAGGGTTTGAGCTTTTCACACTGATGAGCATGCTCCATGAAAATGGTACAAGGCAGTGGGTTGATCCTTGGGCCCTTGTGTGCAGCTCATGCTCTTGTGCTTGCATTCAATTCCTCTCCCTTCCTGTATCACAAGCAATAAAAACGCTGACATATTTTTAATACTGACAAAGGGGTCTTAAAGCTAAAAAGAAGCATAGGAGCCTTCAAAACTATGTCTTGTAGCCCCTGAATTTATTCAGTGAAGTATGAAGACTTAATTCTGCAAAACTGTACTCCCTAGAGTTCTTTGAATATCATTTGGAGACTCTGGAAATTCTGCCTTATTTTTCATCCAACTCTGTTGAAATTGTTTGAGGTTGCTTAGTCCTTCAGAGTTCTCAGTATACCTGCAAAGGCTGATATAAACTGAACCTTTTGAGCCTGAAATATTAACTGTTTGTGATAGCCCAGGTGCAGGATGTTGGTCTGGAAGTGTAAGCTCACTGGCTGCTACTTATTGTGTCTTTCATTCATTTGCTAAAGGACTCCATATACTCTTATTTCCACATTATAAGTAGTGATGTAATCCTGTACTGTGATAGTACCTGAGGAACATCCCATGTGTACATCATGTACAGGAGTAGATCGTTTGCAAGCAGTATTTACTACTAGAGTGTGTTCTGCTGGATTATGGCAGTGTAGATCTGCAAAATCAAGTCTTGACAGAGGGAATGCCTTTCCTAATCAGTCATGCAAAACCCCAAAGTTGTCTTATTTTTGGTCTGCTGATGCATGTATTTTTAGGCACGTCACAACTTCTTTTCTTCCTTTCGTTTCAATACAGTCAGCCTCCCTTAACAGCAACATTTGCTGTTGTGTAATGATCAGAGTTGGTAATTCTTAGCAGTAGATGGAGGGGACAAGTTTAAGAAAACATTTATTGTACTGTGTTTTGGAAACATTAGCTAGTTGTAGAGGTTAGGTTGAAAATAGCAGGAACTAGTACGGCAGCATTTTAGTAAATTGGGATATAAACAAACATCTGTTGCAGGAATGTAGAAATGACATCATAAAGAATGTATGCAAAAAACTTAATTGAAAAAGAATGATGTAGAATTGCAGCATGACTCTAAGTCTAAATTGATTTCTGCTTTCTGAGTGAAAGTGGGATTTTTGTGCAACATTCCAATAGTATAAAGTATTTAAAATGTAATGTCCTATTAACACACCTAAAATGTAGGCTGCGGGTCACCCAATAAGAATAGTAGTTACAGTAATACAGTATATTGAATATGCAATTATCTTGACAATAGTTTTATTTTTTCAACAATTTTGTCATAAAAGAGCAGTAAGATACAATGAATTTGATTCATTTTGTGTGTGTGAATCATTTAATAGGCCATTACATCTACTATATTAGACTCCATTCTCCTTTCAGAGCTTTTCATTATAAGGCTGTCTTTAATGGAAAGAAGTTTAACCTTCCCTCCCAGATAGATTGAACCCCATAACAGTGTAAACATTCTCATTATAAAATAAAATCCCCTTCCCCAAGGGCAGCACTATAATTATGTTGCTGAGTGTTGTACAAATGTTTCTCTTAAAAAATGTTGTCTCGTTCTTGTCCTCAAGTTTTTATCATTTTCATTTATAAAGAGAATCAATAGTACTTTTAAATTGTAATTTAATAAAATAAATGCGATCTGATTATTTTTTAATTTTTTTGAAGTTATTTTAATCAAGTTTTAGAAGAAGTCATCAGTAAAATTGCTGTTGATTTATAAATAGGATAATTAGAGGCTTTCCTCCTAAGTACTGCTCACTGGCATTGTGGCTGGTTTTATTGCCTAGTCAAACCTCTTCATTCAATTTTAAAATTGCCTTTTGAATGAACTGCTCCATGAGTTTGCCAAATAGTGTCACTATTAATACCTTAGCTCCTCTATTTCATTGTCCAGTCCGTAAATGCACAATAAATTGTTTGATAAGGAGGTCAATGAGGTTGTGCTAGTTTCGGAGTGAATTACAGCCGGGCGTTTCAGATGAGGTCAGGCTCTCACTGTGCTGCTGCGTGGGGACAGTGCTGCTCTGCTCTGCGAGTTTCCATGTGCCATTCCTCACCCAGCCCTGCAGAATGATCAGAGCACCTCAATCACTTCATTTCATAGCAGAGTGTGGTTCTGTGGTTTGTCCCTTAGCTCAGTGGCACACGCTATGGACTCCATGGTGATGTGTTGCATGGGAGATGCTGGCCTAAAGCATCTCTCCCAGCTCGGTGAGCAATGTGCCCCACCAGGTGCTGGACAGCAATGTGTCACTCTGTATTTCTGCATCCAGGCAGTGCTTCCCCAGTGGAAATAGAAACGTAAAAGGCAAAAGTAAGAAACTTTGTGCTTGTTGAGTCTAAAAGAAAGTCTGTTTGTGTGTGTCTCTCCCTTTGTAACAGAAGGAATGTTTCTTATGTTTCTGTCTTCAGACAGTTGGCACACATTTCATCTCAGCAGCTGCTTTCTCTTAAAGTGCAGTAGAGTGTAGGACTGTAGTGACACTAGCATTAATACTTCACATTCTGCTATCATATGCTGTCACTGTGAAATATGGATCTAGGTTACATGTGTTTGCAGACTTTGTACTACTGAATTATGAAAGCTGACTCCGTCGGAGGATTGTGTTGTATTCAGAGACTGTGAACTGAACAATAAATGAATGCAGTAAGAGACTTGTAGGAACACGCAGCATCCTCCTTTTTGGCCTAATTGAGCTTATAGCTTTAAAAGGTAGGATTGCCAAAGAAAACTCCGTTGTTGACTTTGCTAAATATATTCAGCAGACACCTAAATATTTCTCTTGCGGGCACCTTGTAGTTGCTATACTCGGCGTTGTTTAAATGTTATTTTTAAATCCCATTCTTCTGAGTGGTAGGACTAGAATGTGTTGCAGAGAATAGAAGTGCTACTGTGGGGCTACAAAAAGTGCTTAACAGAAAATAAGTTACTGGGAACAATTGGCTGTGGTGTTATCAGTCATTAGTGGTAAGGGCTGTGCTTCTGGCTACACGCAAATACTCCAACGCATGGTGTAATGAGAGAGTTGCTATGGATGTTGTGAAAGAAGAGTTTGGTCTTACTGAACTTGTCTGGGTTTCAGCTACTTACCCACGGTGTATTTTCATGCTTAGCAAAAAGAGGGGTTTGTATCATATGCATATTTAATTTCATGTGAAGTGGTTGCTGTCACCACTTTTCCCGTGTTAATTTTGATGTTTCTTTTGTACGTGATGCTTAGTTGGAACAGTGGGATTGTACCTCCTTGTGCATTGGGACTTCCCATGACAGCTTGCTTGGTTGTCGTCTCATGTCCTGCCTTCTTTTAAACGACATCCAGGTGCTGTTGGAGTTTAAATATGCTCATTAAGAATTGCCGTAGACTAGAAACCACTCACTTCTAATTTTATACTCTAATAGTGCGTTCTTCAATTGATTGTCGAGAGGTGAAATACATTAAAAAAATGTTAGTGGCCAGATTTAACCTATTAATGAGTCGTTCTGGAGATAATATCTGCACGCTCTCATACTGCCCTAGCAATAGGTGTAATAAATCAACATGGTGCTGTACAGGCCCTCACTAATTTTCTGTCCAGCAAGGAGGTGTAACTTCAGTCCTCTCTTCTTTGCTTGTCTTCTCATAAGCAGCAAGCTCTTTTATACTTCACTGCGGTGAGATTCAGGTTTTTCAGTGGCAAATGACAGTAGAAACACCAGTAGAAACTGCTTGAACAACACTGTTTTTCTGAAGTGTTTTTGGAATCTCTTCAGATACACAGAACAGTACATAGAGTACCTTTAATTATGGAAAAATAATCAAGGGGTGGAGTATTGAGGTGGTTAAGAGGTAGAATTAATGTATTCTGTGTCTAATCGATGTGATTTAATGGTTAATTTGCACTGCTTTTAGAATACTACTCATTACAACACATGCTGGCAAATCAGAATTGCCACTTTCTGTGGGACCAGTTATAAGAAAGCTGGTGTCACTTCTCAAACGTGCAGGAAGAAGACCTTTATGCTTGAGTTGCATCATGTGTTGGAGCTTTTTGGTGGGGAGGTGTTCCTTATGCTTATATATTTGGTGTGTTTTATTGTATTAATTGGAGAAACCATAAAAGCACTATGACGACATGTGACATTTCCCTTCCTGTCCCTCTCAGGGCAGCAGATGTCCCACACATAACCAGGCACTGGTCTTCACGAAGCCTTGCGATTTCAGCTTCTCTGAGATTACGCTGCAATGCCCCCAGAGATGCAGCGAGCAAAGTTCTCAAGCCCTAAAAGACCAAACTATGAAACCACATTTTCAGATAGATTAAAAATGTCTGTCAGTGGTTGACTTGATGTTTGATTGAACAGAAGTCCTTTACATGTGTGTGCTCAAGCCTGTATTTCTGGAGCTTGCAGGAACTCTGTGTGCTCAATTCTTCTATCTGCTAATAAAACACCTCCAGCAGAGCCTGCTTCTGGAGCAGTCCAAGCCTAAGATTGAATTTCTGAGATACCCTTAGAGACTTTTGAGCCCTGTTTGCTAATTAGGATATCCCTGTTGTGGGAGGAGGTCCCAAACAACCTCTGCTGTTGGGGCTTCTGAGCTTATTCAAAAGAATTAAGCCATGCTGTCCAAGGCAGTGCTGAAGCCAGTTGTGTTTATCTGGGCAGGTTTATCATCAGGACATCCCAACACGCCTACCTTCTGTATAGGAACTGCTGAATCACGGCCTTAACCACTGATTGGTTACCTGAGGTGAGCACTGAGTCAGCCAAGGGCGCACAGGTGAAGGTGATATACCTGTGTGAGTGGAAGGGGTGGAGTCTGGCTCCACCTCTCCCAAACCCCATTTAAGGGCTGACCACCACCAGGGAAGGATCTCTTCTCGGAGATCCCTCCTACGTGGAGTCCCCTGCGAGCCTTGTCATCTTGAAGGTGAGCTATCTTCTCTTTTGAATTATTTGTGTACTGTCTATATAGACCTACTCAAATATGCCATCATCTATACTATTTCTTTTGAAGTACCATCCTTGGGAGTTATTTACCCCACACCTTCCAATTAGCTTAGATTCCAATCAGCATTCTCACATGTTAATGATTGATGCTCTGGCTTCAGGTTGTAGCTGCATTTAGTCTTCAAATAATGGCTTGCGCTACGGGCATTGCTGTGTAACCAAAGGAAAGGTGTAATATTGAGCTTAATGCACAGAGGTTTTTTTTCCTGCTCATTTATTATGCTGCTAAGATAGCTTAAATCATAAAATACAGGGGGTCGGGAACTTAAGAAACTTAGTCATTGGAATCACTATTAAAAAGTGGGCAAATGCTGATCTTATTCCAGGGCATTCACTCATAACATGCATTGCATCTCAGATACAAACGAGGACTTGAAAATATGAACTTAATCATATATTTTTTTACAGGTTTTGCAATTCTGATGCCCTGTAATGCATAATAGAAACTTTTAAAGTGGTTTTTATTTTGGGCATTTGACATTACGCATTTCATCATTTTTTTTTCTGCTTTTTGGGTTCTTAAAGATCACAGTGTGTTGATACTGTTCTCCCCCAAACACACACAGGAGATGAGAGTTTGTAAAAGCGTAATTCGCTTTCATCTTTTGCACTGTGCTATAAAGGGTTATCGAGACAAAGGCACAGTTTGGTCTGACTCTTGTTTAGCAGCTGGCAAAGATGAGCATTGGTTAATAAAGTAAAAACAATGGAAACCCCACCCAAAGAGCAGTTTTGCACTCAGATGCTCAGTTTTCACATTCTTTTTCCTCGTGATGATGTGATCATTTCACTCCAGTTCTCCAGTCGCCATGCAGTCTCCTAGGACAGACAAGACCTGAATTTCTAATGTGAAGAAGCATGATGCAAGCATGCTATACATTATAGAGAAGGGGAAAAATCCCTTGGTTGATTCTTGATTTGTTTTGCATGCACCTTTAACTTTTAAAATACGTCTTTGACCATTTACAAATCGGAATTGTAAACATAAGCTTTGTAGAGGTGGTGCTTAAAGATACTATTTTAGATATATATTTATTTTCCTATGTAACATTCTAGTTTCTGCTCCTAAATGACATAATGCTCTATTTCTCGTGATTTTCTTCTGTTCTGTTGTGTGATTTACATCTGGAACTGCACTTGGAGGTGGAATTCCACTCTGTTCTTGCACTGAGACGGTACCTGAGTTTTTAAATATGCATATAAACTTCTGTCTGCTTCATTCCAAGAAGAATACTTTGTAGATAAGTAGATGAAAACTGATTAACAAAAATTTCAGTTGTGAAATATTCAGAGAGTGGTCAAGAATAATGGCTTATTTACAGCATGCTCGATTTTAAAAAGATACAAATAGTGGATATGGGAAGAACAGCTAAAGAGAAACGTTTTCTTGGATACTGAGTGGTAAGATTGTTCTACATTGGTACAGGTTTGAAAAAGGAAGCTTCCATGTCTTCAGAGGGATTAAGTTTCAGTATGTGTATTGGCAGTGCAGTCGGTTACCACAAATTCATCCTGCAATGATGGTTGGTACAGAGCATCACTTTTTATCTCCCACTAGAAATAATCTGCTGCTGCTGTTTCAGCAGCTCTGTGAACTCTGTTGGCATATTTTGTACCTGTAGGTTTAATTTCAGACCCTAAGATGAGGTGGAGGTGTCCTGTGCAGCACTATGGGTAACTTGTGCATGTTCAGTGGAGTACATGTCTCAGCTTCCATGATGCCCTGCTTTCATATCCTTAAATACACAGCAAAGATCTTGTTCGTTCTGCTCCCACAAGAGCAGGTAGAGCAAGAGCACAAACTCAATGCCTGTAAGAGCTTGCAGAGCCAAAACCCATCCGTGGCTCCCAGCCATAGTGCTCACTGTCCCACCCTGCTTTGCTGCTCTTCTTTGGAAACGTGTGTACTTTCCTCTTGGAAAAGCAAAGGAGGAAATGATGGAAACCAGACCCAGGTGACATAGTGAAGAGGAGTTGGAGGTGGAGCAGGCGATCACAATCATTTGGCTCCTTCTGGTTCCTATTGCACATTGTCACCAGGTTTGCAGAAAGCGGTTCTTTCTCAGGAGACCAGTTTAGGGATGAAGGAGTTCAGGGTTGTTTTTAGCCAGGAACCAGTTAATAATGTCATTGCAGAACCTGTGCCAGGTGAATTGTATGGTGCCTCATTAGGTCCGGTGACACCTCCTCCGTGTGTCAGTCCTGCTCATTACAGAGTTCTAATGGCTGCTTAGATTCTGAGATGAGCACACTAGTTTATAAAGACTGTGGCTGCAAACATTGCTCCTGTCCCTTCTCCTTGTTAAAATTGATAAAATATTTAAAATCATTTTCAACTATTTTTTGTTCATTAGGAGACCGATACAGCCAGACCAGAATGTGTTTTTAAAAGCAGCTTTACTGAATTCAGCTGAACTTCCAAATCTGATGTCTTACGGTTAAAGTAGCAATGCCAGAAACATAAAGAACTCGAAGTAAAAACATTCTATTCGTACCTCATCTTCGTCTCATAAACTGTTCTGGATGTAAAAATAAAATAAAAGAGAAAAAATGAATCAGCAACAACCTGTTCTTACTGTTTTGTAATGTATGTGTGGCATTTGATGAACACTTCATCAATTATGGAAAAAAACTGCATGGAGAGAGGGGTGCTGTCTTGTTTTTATACTCAGGTATCACTGTGTGATGTCAGGGGAACACAGCCCTACTGCACAAAACTTGTTTCAAAACTGCTTTGGTTCCTCCTTAGAATATGAGGCAAAGGGAAAGCTATGCCGCTTCCTGAACTCCCAAGCACATCTCAAAGTGTCAAATTAAATGCTACGTATTCCAATATGATTATTTTCTTGGCTGAGAAAATCAGCTGCTTAAGGCCAGGAGTACAGATGCCCCAAGTGGAGCTGCGTGAGCCGAAGGAATTCACATTTACTCCTTCAAGGAGCAACAGATTATTGGCTTTACTGCAGGGAAATGGAAGCAGCAGCCACGGGGAAGGTGAGAAGTGGCTGCAGAAGTGAGCACAAACTGGAGCCTTACTGGTGTTTGATGAAGTCAGTGCATGTGTGCAGAGAAACCCTAACGATGACTGCAAGTTGAAAAAAAAATCCAAATTTGTGGAAGAGAAAGGGTTAAAAAGGATGAATATCTTTGCACCTTAATGGGGGAACTATTTCTGTAATGGTATCAAAGATAAACCAGTGTATTATGAACACTAAATGATAAAGGGTGATAATATGCCATTCTTGAGACTTCTTGGCTCTTACCTAACACATCAGAAAGTGATTGTTGAATTTTAAATAGCCATACAAATGGATGACATAGAAATTTAACTTTGCTTTGACCTTATTCTAATTCACAAGATGACTGCAAAATGACTTTGTTACATCTGAATGTATGCTGGATGCTAAATCACTCCAGAGTATAAAATCTTTGTTTTGGCATAATGTTGATGCATAAACATTTGTACCCCATACTAACCCTATAAACATCACAATCCATCAGTACAATTACAAAAAAGATTGTTTGTTTTCACACTTAAAGCAGACATGAAATAGAGTGTCCTTAACTTAATCACCACCTTGATTTACCACATTTGCATATATTTGCATATTAATTGGACTACAGATTAAAATTGGTTTTGTAATTTTAATTAAGTGTCCACAAAGGTAAATGATTAGAACTGTTTAAAATACATTCTGACATAAATAGCAGTAAAAGCTTTTGTGATGATGTTTTTGTGGAATTACATTCAGAAAGTGGCCTTTTTATGATAGTAATTTTAATCTTAAATAGAATTATACAGTCAAACAGAACTGTGGATTCATAATCATTTTTTCAAGATTCATTTAATATTTTGCTGATTTGCAGCACTTGATGAAAATGTACTGTAGGTTTAGTTGATCGCCGAATTGGGCTGTGGAGATGATAAACTGAGGGTGTAAACCCTCGGTCTTTATGTACGTATTTCAAACGTATTATGGATACATATGTAGACAAGGACTTGATGTTCTCAAGTGCAGGATATAAAAGCCATCGGTAATGGATGATCTGTCCTTTTAAGATGTTATCTCCTCTGCTGACCATCTCCCTTCAGTCTAGATTGTGGAATGCGGGCCATTTTGAAAGGCTTTTCAATTAATCATTGCAGGTAATAGAGGAATCATTCTTTGTATTGTCAAGGGAGATGAGTACAATAGGTGAGGACGCGCCGTCAGTTGTGCTGCCACGAAGTCAGGGGATGCTGATAGTCGGACCAACAGTGTGCAATGGGCCAAACACTTTGTCAGACAGAACTTAGTGCAACTCCAGCACGTATTTGCATTTAGAAGGTGTCCAGAATCTGGGCTCTTACTACACCTCTGACTGCCTCTTCCATCATGGACCAGCCCGTGCTTTTCCTGAATGCTTAGAGAGTATCAGTAGTGACAGCTAGTTAGACTGGGTTGTTAGGAGCGATCTTTGCCTACTTAGTGAATGTAGAAGTGTTTTTATTACGTTCTGTCACTTTTCAGTTGGTGAACAGGAACCATTCGTTAGGCATTATTATTATCTTTTAATGAAGCAAAAAGGCAGCTTTCACAATGTTTCACAATGTTGCTGCGTTGCTTTATGTACGAGATAAATTAGCTGTTGTTTTCAGTTGGAGAGCAGATTTGGTGAGCTTAACGTTAGAAGAAATTGGTAAATTCGTAGTTAAACTCAGTAAAATTTAAGTGTGCTAACTTCCACTGATTGTTAAGCAGAAAACAGGTTGGTGTGAATGCGCTGATGAACTCGTAGCGTAGGCTTTGCTAATTTTCATCAGAGTTCTGAGGTGTTTTTAATTTCATCCAGTACTTCATGTCCTGCATACGAACCTTGGCCATTTATTACCTTACTGTCTCCTCAGTGTACATTAGCAAAAAGAAATTGAGAAGTGGTATACTTGTGTCTTGTCGTGCTTCATTGATTTGAATTTTATTTTTGTTAATGGAATATTTAATATTTAGTTTTCCTTCTATTCGTGGTAATGCTTTTCAAGGAGTAATAAAACTTTGGGAACGCGTATGTGCTTGGCAGTTGACTTGACATCATTTTCTATGCTGTAGTTAAACTCCTGTTGAAGCAGACAGCAGAGATTGCAAGCCAGAACCAGTGGGCTAATTGCATGTCTGAATACAGAGAGTTTTATGTACTCTTGCAAATAGAACAAATTATTTCTCAAATTGACATTATTTAGTGTCTGTTAAATATTCCTGTTATTCCTGTTGTGCTTTCAGACCTCTATTTATATAGAAACTAGTTGCAGTGTCAACCTGGTTTAGGTTCCTCATCTTAAGAGCATTACAAAACTCATTATAAAAGCCAGATCCGAGGCATAGTCGATGAGTGAATTCCTTGTGTTAAGACTCAGGATGGGTGTTAATTGAAGCTGTGGCATGGGTGAATACTGCTGGTATATTTAATCTGGGAAAGATGTGAGGTAATATTAGTGAAAAAAGCGAAGTAACTCCGTTAGTTGTTGAATGAAGCAACGAGGAACAAACCTGCCAGACAAGTGCCATTACCATTTTTTAAACAGACATGTAAGCTGGATGTCTCGTTAGATTAAATTGTTATGGATGTCCACTCATCTGTGGAAAAGATGTTTTTTTTTTTTCTAGTCATAGTATTGCCATCCTTTTCTAACGCGTGTCTCGCTAACAGTCTTCAGACTTGTGTCACCTGAGGATCAGAAAGCTAGAATATGCATCATCTGCAACTATTTTGGGGAGATTGTTTGAAAGCTGAACCTAGCTTTCAATCCAGCTCCATTACTGCTGTAATTGTGTTACGGAAACTCAATCATCCCAGAGTTCGGAGAGCCGACTTTGAAGTGGTTGGTATCAAATATTTTAAAGATCTGCCTACATTTTTACAAAGCTTCATTGTCTTTGATGACACTTAAACTTCTGAGTCACTTGTGAGCCTGGAACTTAGGCTGGTAGGCTTCTTAGTTCTTTGGAGGCATGCATTGGGCTGGCTTCTGTTTAGACACTTAATTCCACATCATGTTTGTGAGGAATAACGGCATAAGAAAACGCATTTCATAAGAAGTCTGGTTTTTAGTGCAGTGTAATTCTTAAAAAAAAAACAAAAAACAACAGACCAGTTCTTGCTTGTAAGATTATCTTCCCCTATCCCTGTCTCTTAAGCCCAATGAAAAGCTGAAAAGCGTTGAGAACTTCTGCTGAAGGTGCTGCTAACACCTTACCCACTTAGAGAGTGAGTTGCTGCCATGTTAGCATTATTTCCCTCTCACTGCAGGCCAACATGTTAAGCTCATCGTGTTTCTTCTCCCAGTAATTTGAGACTGTAATGCCCATTTGTCCTTTATTTCACAGAATGGCACACTGTGGCCACTGAGGAATGTGCGTGTCAGTATGAGGGTCCGGGGAATACAAGTTTAAGTGTTCTGCTTTAGTCCTTCTGTGGTTTATTTATGCATTCCTTTAGTATTGTGAATGCTTTCTTCACCTATAATTGCCAGGGAGCAGGCAACAAAGGCTTCACTTACCAAAAAATTCTTGGAGGATGAAGGAACAGTAATGTTGGAAGTCTGATACTGCTGAATTAAGCAGTACATTCAGTTTTCTTGGACCAAGTAGAGCAACATAATAGTTTAACAAAGACTCTCATTTTCAAAATTGATATTAATAATATGAAATAAACTCTAATATTCATTATTTGTGGATGTCTGTAGGTAGATTTAACAAAAATTTAATTATTAGGAACTGAACACATAACAATAAAGTCCTAAAAATAAAAATAGAGCATTTGCTTCAATGCAAGCATATAGATTTAAATATGCTTGGAGTCAGATTCAAGTTTGATTATCAGAATAATTTATTGTTGATGGTTTGATTGTAAAGGCATCATTTGGTCAAAGGGAAAAAGCAAAGGCAAACTGAAGGCAAACCTCTCACTTGGTTAAAGCATCTTTCACAGCAGATGGTTTCACATTTGGGTGATGTGTGCTTCCTCTGTTACTACATCCACTGCACAATGGGCAACAAGGACACGTCAGCAAAGGAGGAAGGGAAGGAGACATTTGGGTTCTCCTTCCCAAATGAAGTACTTTGGGCAGTTCTGTTCACCTCTTTTACTTACCCCGTGTTTGAAATGGGGCTAACAAGGCTTATAATTTGTATGCTTAGTATGCAAATTGGCAAAGTAAAGCATGCTTAAAAAATGGCCAGTGAATCTGGAGAGCTATTTTTCCTATTAAATCTCTGAAAGAAGGAAGTATCCAAATGCAGTGGTCTAATTGCACCTTTATAAACTGTGTGGAGTAAGTACAAATGTGACTCCTCCATGGTATCTCTTTCGAAAGTCTTTTTGCCATAAGAAGAATAATGGCAGCATACTCAGCAGGCTGCGGTGGGATGAGATAGCATGCTTGCAGCATTTCTTTGCAGCATAATTGCAGCATCAATGAACCATGAATTCAGCCTAATTAACATAACTGGAACCACTGCAATCATGCTGCCATTCAATTTACTTTTTGAACATTCTGGTGAAGTATCGCAGTTATACTGTTTATTATTGAGAAGCTGTAGAGAACTGTCCACTTGCTTTCTCGCTTCTGTCTTGATGTATTTTTATTATTTCAGGATAGCTGGAGAACTTCAGAAGTGGAAGATCATTGGCTCACTGGTTCCATTACTGAATCTACAAATAATTCCGTATTACTTCCTGTAGAAAGCAATTAAACAGTTTAGTGTACTATAAAACTCAGAGTAAATGCACTAACGTCTGAATTTAGACAAAGGTTCTGAATTGTAATGGATAACTGATGGCAAGGAATTTTTGGAACTACTTTGGGTAAGGACTGCATTCCCCACATTTTCAAAATAGCATTTGCTGTTGCTCTTTGCAAGCACTATCCCCTAGGAGAAATGTTTTTAGGCAAGGCAGAATGTTGCCATTGGTTGAACTGCAATGCAGTGAGGAAGCCACAGAGTAGATCAGGTACCACAGTTCTCAGCAACAGGGCAAAATAACCAGCTCTTTTGCACAGAGAGGTCAGAAAAGAAAGCATTCAGTGGGAAATAAGAGAGCTGGAACTGGGAGTCTTCCCGTGTGTAGCTTAGCCATTGGGCCAGAGGTGCTGAGCAGCACCGAGTCCTCTTCAGAGGGATGCACAACCATGAGCTCCTTCTGCCATTTATGACACAACAGAGCTAAAAACTTTGGATTCTCAGCAGAGTAAACAGCATTTTTCTTGTATCTGATTCTGTACACCTGCAGTGATGGTGTCTCACCACCTCTTCGTGGTGAAGTAGCTGTGTGGTGAGGTTGTTGCTGTTATTGCTTTTTTTTGTGTATGTGTCTTTAGCACACAAGAGGAAAGATAGTTTACGTTTCTAAGGACTACTTTGTGAGAAAACAGCAGGTTGCCAAGTTTTGTGTGAGGATCTGGAAATGTAAGGTTGGACATTGTAGTAGTTGCTGCAGGAATTCTCACCTCAAAATATCCCCCACGTGTGTGCACGTATAGATACGCATAAAGTCTGAGCTTCTGGAATGACCAGCTCTGCTTATTCTGGACAGTTACGTTGAGAATAGCTGTTTCCATTTTATGAGACGTGTAAAGGAGGTGCCAGAAGTTACAGACAAGGTGATGCTGTGGGTGAGCAGGAGCAGGGCAGTGGTATGAGCAGAGTACTTAGCGCTGCATTGAGGGCCAGTTGCACGCAAGAGGGTTGCATGCAGGTTTTCAGCAGGTGATGCTTTTGCACCAGCACGATTTGTAATGCAGCAGACTGGAAGCAATGACTGATGTGCTTGAGCAGTGTGTCAGTTCAGGGGACGGGCTGGTTTTCCACATAGCTGCTTGGTAGAAGGCACTTTATGAAGCCTACGTTGTCTACCCACTTAGCACTGTGTACTGTAGAAGGGCACCCATCACATGGTTTGGTTTGAGGGCAAGTGCTGCTGGAAGGATGAGGAGATAAAAGTCTGTGGTGTTTTTCTCTGTTTTGAGGACCGTCTGCTTTTTCCTTGGGATCCTTGGGTTGCACTTCAGCCCTTTTCATTTGCCTGCTGACTCAGAAGGTTCTGTATTCATGTTGACTCTCAGAGTCAAGATTCTCATTTTTTCATCGCTTTTTTTTTTCCCTGATGATTTTAACTGAAGAAGTTAGCTGTTATGCTTTTCACTCTAAGCATCTGAGTGTAAATTTAGCACTGGAGAACTGCAGACCTTTTGAAATAGCCATCCCAGTCATCTGTTGCTTCCTTCTGTGTCCTGCTGTGACCCTCAGTCAGCAGCTGAAATCATGTGAAGCTCTTTTCTGTATTTCTCCTGGAGTGATGATAGAATTTATCACCGACCTTCTGATTTTGTTTTACTCTGTTGAGATGCTTAGTGCCTGCTGAGAGGTGGGCATTTTCTTCACCCTCCTTTTTTCCGCTTCCTATACAAATACTGAATGTCTGTGGTTTTTTTTTCTCCGAAGCCCTAGTTGCTAAGGTTCACTTCATTTAACTGTCCGATGCATCTGTAACAAAACTAAACACTGCCTCTTATCTGGTTGGATGATCAGGGGAAAGCTGAACATCTCAAGGCAGTCTTTAGGGGAAATGAAGGCAGCAAAAGTAATTTCTACCATTATTTAAATTCGTGGGCCTGTGGACGTAGTGCTGGATGGGTTAGTGGCACTCGAGGCCTGGTCTTCTAAGCCTTTGTGCTTCATGAAAGGGCTCAGGGAAGAAAACTACAGCAGTTAGGATCACGATAAAGATTTTTCGAGAGAAGTTGACCTCTACACGGTACCTAAAGAGGAGTTTCCAAAAGTCCAGAGAGAGCTGGCTGATGTCCTCTCAAGGCCACGTTATGTCATTACCTAAAGGCTGTGGACGTGGAAGGAGGTATGAGGGCATGAGGAGGACAAATGTAGCACCCAGAGGAAATGAGAGAGCCCAGAATGGCTCACAGTGCCTCATCAGTCAGGTAGGTAGGCATTATAAAGTGCACTCTTTCTTGTAGTAGCATATTTAAAGAAGAGTATAACTTGGCATTGTCTGTCTCTTTGAGGTAGTGGGTCCAGCAATACAGTGATTTACTTTTTAAAGGAGGCAGTAAATGCGTGCATGTAACCTGAATTAGTGTGAGTTCTCACTGAAACCAGCTTGCAGGCCACGGTGGCTGCAGGCTGGTTTAGAAAGCTCACTGGTGTCATTCTGGGTTTTAGGTGTCAGTTAGTCACTCTTTTCTCAGAAGACACAGTGAGCATTTTATCTGAGACTCTCTGGTCATACATTTATTAAAGGTGAGGTCAAGCAGAGGGTTGGCTGCGGGTGAGGAAGAGTGGAAGGAAGTGCAGAGAATAGCTAAAGTGTTTGGTTCCTGGAAGACCGAGCCTGTGAATCATCCCTTTGGAGATAGAAGAGGAGAAAGCAGTGCCAGTTAATTACCACAAGAGATGACGATAAGCATCTAAACTGTGGGCAGAGATCACGGTCCTTCAGAATATTATTCCTGATTTGAGCCCTACAGCTGCAACATGTAAACTCAGGAAGATGACTGAACATTGATACTTTAAAAATTCAATAGTCACACTTGTTATTGTATGCACTTACTGAGAATTGACAGAAGAAAATGTTTTTGAGGGGAGTTTCCAAGAAGAGATCATATTTCTAGTTTAGCGTGCAGCAAAACCAGTGTATTTGAATGGCTGTCAGATCTGGTATAAGGAGAGAATAACTGCTGTGTGGTAATGTATTGCAAAGGAAATAATCCGTCTCCTTCAGAACCACTATTTTTTATTGGTCATAGGTGCAAATTCTAAAGCAACTCAGACCAAATGTCAGAAGTAATTTGAGTGTTTGGTATTTTAAACATAATTGCACTATTTCCACAAAGACCGTTGCGTGTATTCCTGGCTGCTTTAAAACATTTATACATTTCTGCCTTTCATACAAATGCATGAAATAAGGTCCTAGTAAATGCTGGAAATTGTAAGTTGGTTATTCTCACTGAAGGAAATCAATCACAAAACGTTAAGGAAATACATTTGTAGATAAATACAGACCTCTTCTGTATGTGCTGATGGAAGGTGTTTTTCAGACTTTTGGTGCAAAATAATTACCAATTTCACCTTTGATATCTATCACCACTTTATTCCTATGGGATTTATCTTTTTAGTCAGTCATTGCTGGGCATTGAACAAGTGAAGGAATATTTTAAGCCTGGAGGAAAAATAATTTTTTTTCATGAAAAATTAACGTCATGTACCTCATGGAGGTCATTGTAAGAAGTAATGTAATCAGGTAATTGAGATAATATAGGAGAAAGAAATGGTGAAAGATAGGGCATGGTGATGATCAGCTGAAGAAAAGGAGCTGAAATTTGGGGTCTGGAGCTTAATGCATTGGCTGGTGAGCTGACCCCACCCTTCCCAGTTCCTACTGCCTTGTCTGACCCCGTGCAGTGATGTCAACCACACACCCCTGATTAAGTTGGTCACGTTAATACTGAGTCTTCTTTTCATCCAAGGGCTCTCATCTGCCTTCATGTCTAGACTGATTGATGTCCCTGTGACACACACAGCACCTTGTCTGTTGTCCCAGTGTCTTCCTTCTGTCCCAGTGTCTTCTTGCCCTCTAGTTGGGTGCATCTGCTGCCAGTGCTACGTGGTACCAGCCAGGGAACCATGTGTGCCACTCACTGTCTGGCCATGGGGTGAGTGGAGCTGTGGGTCCTCCCCCACCCTGCTGCCATTGTTCCATGGATGGACTCTGGGACACAAAGCCCAGATTTGGCTGCAGAGCTCTTTGTCCTAAGGAATTTTCTGAACATCTGAAGGTGCACATTCCCCATTTGAACAACAACAGCACAACACTTTGACTAATTTTAAGGTGATTGCCTCTTAAGAGACTCTGAAAACTAGTTTTAAATTAACAGCCTATTTTACATAAAAGGCATGTATTAATGAAAATAGCCCAGAACTTTTTGCTCAGTCCCATTACCCTCCTCTAATTCACATGCTGAAGATAAGGTTTCCAATGATCTCACTGTTTACCAAAACCTGACGTACTTAAAGGTTAATGTGTACTTTTTGTTACTTTCTGGTGAGAGTTTCATCTCCTGTTTTCTTCACAGAGAAAAATAAAGGCAAAGGAGGAAAGTATTTCCAGAAAGCACCTAACGGTACAGATGACCCATCAATATTATCTGAACGTTTGTGTGAGAACTGGATGTTTCCCTAGCAGTGTTTTTCATGTAATGCTTCTGAATATCTGACGGCCAGGTATTTTCCTGATCTTATTCAGCAATTTCTGCAATGGCAAATATTGCAGATGTTGGCAGATCTGATATTTGAGTTACCCGTTGTGCTGTAAGCCCTTCTGCAACATGCTGAGCATGCTGAACCCCCTTTTTATCCAGCGTGGTAGGAAAATGCTCAGCAGTTCACATGACCGATGCAATGTGCTTTCTGTACGCTCAGGAAGAGCAAAACAAAATGAATGTGCAGTGTAACTGTAGTAAGGGAACTTTTGGTTTGGAGAGGAAAGGAACAAAGGCTCTGGGTCGTGTATGAAAAGATGTGCAAGATGAAATGCTGATATTTGCACAGAAATGTTTCTGAGAACATAATAATAATACAGCAGCGTAATGAAAATAAAATGTTAAAGGTGTTCACACTCCTGTGAGTACTGGTAGAACACCTCTTGGATTTATCTTGCAGTCCTCATGTATGTGATCATATACTCTGCAAATCAGGGCCAGTTCGAGTAGAATAGCAGGCTATCCTCAAACCATGGGTGGTATATTTTTCAGAAATTGTTTCTATAAAAAACTTGCTTATTTTCAGAATTGTGACTTCAGAAAAATAATGCAAAATTAAAGCTTGATTGATGCTAAAGAAGCAGGGACATTTTCTTGCTTGTTCAGAATTGTAGTGAGAACACAACCCTTCTGTTTGGAAGGCATTCTAAAATATTGTAGTAGATATTCTTGATACATTTAGTGAGTTAGAGGTATATGTATGTTTTGTGTGAGATTTATTTATAAAATAAAAAGCTCTATATGCCTTTTGTACATGGGGCTTAAAGATACAGTGATGGAGCACTGGCAGAGGCTGCCCAGAGAGGTGGTAGAGTCTCTTTCTCTGGAGATGTTTCAGACCCACCTGGATGCCTACTTGTGCAACCTGGACTGGGGAGCTGCTTTGGCAGAGGGTTGGACTTGATGATCTCTAGAGGTCCCTTCCAACCCCTGCAATTCTGTGATTCTGTGATCATGGTTATGACACGTTTGTTATGGAACACAAGGATCAGAAAAGGTTGTCTGTCCAAACTACTTGAAGTTGTAGCTGTATCTTTGTAGACATGTTCTATTGACAACATACAAAATATAAAATATTTTAATCATTTATTCAGCAGCATAATTTTAGACCTTCTGAAGTTCTTGGTGAGACATTTTTTCCTTCCTGTATTGGCATGAATAAATGACTATGAAATGCTGAAGTTAAAATCTGTATCTTGAGTACACTTCAGCATGTGTCAAAGTGGATAGTGTTCTCTCTTAGTGGAGGACGGTAGAACATGAAAGCTCAGCTCTTTGCTGGGGCTGAGATTAGATCTCAATGCAAGGAAAAAGCAACAAAGGTCTCCAGAATATCTGAAATCTGCAAATACTTCCTGTATTTAACCTACACTTTCGTTGCGTGACTGTAAAGAACAGCAAATCTTTGTTCTTTCCTTCTCGGTTCCCATTCAGTCAGTTCAGAGACATAGGAGGAAAGTTTTCAGGAGCAAACTTGTTATCAGCCTTCCTACAGTTTCCATCTCATTCTGTCAACTGTGAGTACATCAAAACCATGAGCTCACATCCACTCGTAAAGATTTTTAAAATGTCTTTATATGTATAAGCAAAATTCACTCATGCAAAGGTCCTTTATATCTTTAAGGTTTCACTGATAATACTGTGCTTGGTAAGAGGAACTTGCTGCTGGATTCAGGTGTGAATTACATCTGCTTGAGATGCAGAAACAAGCATTTCTCTTGGGAGGAGCCTGAAGTGCTTCAGAAAATCATTCAGGTTCATCCTTTGTGAAAATGCTGTTTTCTCTAGAAGAACACACCTCTCATACCCTTTGTGCTAGATGGGAAGGTGCTGGTTTAGCAGCATCAGGATGGTCTGGTGGTCTTGTGCACCAAGGAGCACGGCTGTAGATTCAGTGATTCATGTATCTAGAATGCAGAAGGCTGTAGTCTGCATCACTTAGAGGTGGAAGTATGGCAAGAAAAATGGTTCCCAGCTTCTTTCAGCTCGGCTTGTGGTAATTTGAATCTGAACTATATTAATGGAGTAGTCCTGTTTACTGCTCATCAGCTGCAGAATTATTGTTAAAGAACTGGTGTCCCTATTCACTAGGAGCACCTGTACCTAAAGCCACGTTGTGATTGTTCAGAAACACAGAATAAGATTTCTGCATCTCGAAACAGAATAGAAAGCATGAATGTGTGGAACATTCCAATCATCACACTTATTCTTAATTTCATCTCAACAAGGTTACTCTTTTGGAATACCATCGTAAGAGCAATCCACTCTTTTCAGTTAAAAGCCATTCATACGGTGACAAACCGCTGTTCTTCCATTTATATCTGTATTCATCCATTTAAACTCTAAAGATTTCCAGCTTACTTCTTGGATTTATAGCCAGCTGGCTGCTATGTGTAATATGAACATATTCTGACTGTGCATGAAACATTTTGTCTCATTTAACCCGTAATTGTAAATGCTCACTCTAGGCCACAGCTCACCTGCATGTGCTTAGCATCCACTGTGCAAATTCCCAGAGTCATGACTTACTATCTCTTCATGTATGCGCAATCGACTGCTATTAGAGAAAAGTTAAATCAAAAAACAAAAAAAACAGCTCCTGGCACTGAGTTGGATAAAATGAATATGTTCAAGATGGTGGGCCATAACCGAGCCAGCTCTTGTGGGATCAGTGCCCACTTTTTGGCATTTACAATAAACTTTGGAACAACTTTGTAACATGAATGTTTTAATAGCAACTGGGAAGGGGGGAGGAAAGGCACGGAAGAAGGACATATGCCCTCTTTTTTTTTTCTCTCTCTTTTTTTTTTTAATAACTGCTAGATTGCTGATTTTTCCAAGCGTAGTCCAAAAAGTTGTACCTGTTTGTTAGCAGATTTCAATGGTCACTCTAGGTTGAGGGAATTCATTTGAAGTGATATTTTGAATTACCGTAAGTTCCTGAAACATCAATGAGAGACTTGCATTTAGAGAAAGGCTTAATAGTACTATTTTTTTACTGTACTGCAGTGTTGTGAGAAATACAGTATATTTTTTATTTTTTCTTTGTGTAACATCATTGGTTTCTAAGAGAGACAATAAAACTATTAATTAATAGCACTAGTTCTGGGTAATATCATAATAAGCAGTACAAAATCTTCAGGCACGTTTGTTCTTGCCAGCTATCAAGAGGAACCTTTACATATTTTAAAGGCCCATTAGGTTTGTTTACATACTCAGTTGAAGCTGGTATGCTTTGCTTTCAGTGGAGCTGCCACTGCTAAGGGCTGCACCAGGCTTCAGTATTTGATTTTCCTGCATACAGCCGTATGCAGTCACTAATACACTGTCACCAGTACACAGCAGCTTGTCTCCCAGTGACTGCATGTAGGATCCAAAACAGCATAGTTCCCAAACCTAGGGATTTGGGGGATTGCTGTCATTAAAAATAATAATAACAATAATTGAAAATACATATATCAGAAGCAATTTTGCACAATGAAAAAGGTGGTCAGGGAATCAAAAAGAGTGCCTTCAGGTATATTACCCAACAGAACAACAAAAATGTGCTGTGCTTTAAATTGCACTAGCAATCTGGAAAGGATTTTCTGACTGGAGCTATGTTAAGTGTTAATAGTGAAACCTGGGTACTTTTTCCTTTGATCTCTCCTCTAGCTCATATAGAATAATAGGATCAAAATAAAATGCCATTTATATGAACACCTTGTTCTTTTGATGTTAGCAGAAAACATTCTGTCTGCAAGTACAACTTAGCAGCCAGTTCATCTGCTTCTTTTAGCTGGACCTTCTAATTACCATGACTTTTGACAAAACTTGTCTTGATCATTTTTTTGGTGTAGTTCACGAACTTAGCTATAATTTCTTTTCCTGTGTCTTTAATTACATTTGCAGAACGTCCAAAAGTAAGGTAAGCAGGACCTGTAAACAAGTGGCTTATAGTGAGCCTTGTATGAGTATGTTGCATACATGATGGAAAGATTTGTGTGCTCCTACATATCCAAATCCAATGTTACTTGTTCCTTGACTGCTGGGGCAAAAATGTTCAATTAGTCAGCACTAAGAGAGACTTTATGGTTATGTGACCCCAAGAATAAGTAATAGTTGGGGTAATTGAGGTTATGATAGGTGCTAGGTTTTAGAACACTGCTTATTCCATCTGGAATTTCCATCTGATGTCTGAGGTGGGAACCAAGCCTTTGTCTTCATTACCCACCTCTACAGGAAGGACTGTAGAAGCATTATATCTGGTACCTGGTAATTATAGGTCTGCTTTGCTATTACATGAAGATCTGCAAGACAGATAACCTACAGAATGAATACAGCGTGAATAACATTTAGCTAATTGTTCCCCAGGGTTGATTGGTAGTGTTTCTTTAGGAGTCATGACTGCGAGCACTTACTCAGAGTGAAGCTACTTTCAAATCCCTTATTGAGATTGTTTGCCACCGTAGGCCTTGAGTGCAGAGAAACAGCTGAGTTGAGTTTATTGTGATGACTGATGGTGTCTCATTGTGATCCCTGCTTCAGTTGTAACCCCCAAGAGTGGATGAGATGGGCGTGAAGCTCTGTGCCAAATGAAAGCAAATAAACTGAAGTCCTGCAGTTCACCAATGTCAAAATTGCTGCTGTCCAGGAAGAGGGATTAGCATGTGTGAACACTAACTAGAAGAGATCCAGTGACCCAGCAATATCTTGGGTGTCGAATGTCTCTCTAAGGCCTTACATCCCACTGTAATTTATATTTAGCTATTAAGCTTATTAGATAGAAGCAGTCAGCTCGTTGCACACCGTTTGTGAGGAAAACCTCTGTGTAAGTGCTGGATAAGTGCTTAGACTCTCGCTACGTCACTGCAGTTGAGGTTGCCACGCGTGAGCTGTAACAAAGTTTGCTGCTCTGTCAAAAAGGCAGTCTCTCTCCAGCCCTTTGTTTTAGTGAAACGCAAGTCTCCATTTGTCTCAGCAGTTCTCATTTTGCCGATCTGTACCCTGTACGTGGTCCCAGAATTCTGTGCTTCCACACCAGCCTTTTGCAACGATTAAAGGAGCGATGTGGGACTCTTTGGAGAAGTAGTCAAAAGAGTTACAGAGGCTATTAGTTTTTCTGCTAACAACAAGAAATGTGATTGCCCTAGTTCTGTGGTTACCATGAAACAAATCTGCTCTGTCATGAAGTTGGCGAGGTACAAGTTAATACAAGGTAGTAAAGGAATAATAATAAAGTAAAACAGCAAAGGCCACGGTCTTTTATGATAAAACCAGTACAATCCTATTGCAGTCTAAGGGCCTACTGCAGATAGTATTTTCTGTTGCCTGGATATGTCCAATTTACATATGTACAAAGTGTATGAGTAAAGCCGTAAAAGTATACTTTGTATTTTACTTTTTTTTTTTCCCTTGAAAGTATTTTGCTATTGTTCAAACTTACAGCTTTCACTGGTTTTGTTTCCAAAGCCCCAGAAGGAAGAGAAAATAACAAAAGTCCGTAAAGGCAAAAGGGATATGTTCTCATTTCAGTTCACAGAATTTCCTGCCTTTAAACAATACAAATATATGCCCTTAGGTTTATAATGTGCTGGAAGGATACTGAATCCTTGAAGCAGATCTAATTAAAGGCATGTCTGCTATAGGAACAGGGAGTCTTACCAGCAAGCCCAATATATCTCAGTGAGAATTGACTGGGCTTTAACCATGTTGCCAAGCCTTACAAAATCCTGAAGTGTTGACTCCTGTAAGTGGATAAATGTTAAAAAATTGCAAGCAAATGCTTAGCTGTATTGAACACAACTAAAATCTAATGCTTAATAATGGTACCCCATGTAAAATAACTACTGAACAAAATGTTGAAATGCATTTGCAGGCCGAATAGACGTACATTCATCTTGCACATTTCTCAGGGGAGACCTCATTGCACTCTGCAACTTCCTGAAGGGAGGTTGTGATGAGGAGGGGTTTGGCCTCTGCTCCCAGGCAACAAACAGGACCCAAGGAAATGGCCACAAATTGTACCAGAGGAGGTTTAGATTGGACATAAGGAAAAACTTTTTCTCTCAGAGAGTGGTCCGGCACTGGAAGTGTTCAAGAAGTGTCTGGATGTGGAGCTACGAGATATGGTTCAGTAGCTTGTGGTAGCAACAATAATGAGTAGGCGTTAGGACTGGATGGTCTCGTAGATCCTTTCCAACCTTGTGATCCTATGATTCACTATGTAAAACCCTTTGAAGTACTTTGCTTCCCTTAATTACAACAGTGTTCCACAATCAGTAGATGTTGCTTCCTTGGTGCTGAAGGATCTGAGCACCGCAGGCTCAGCGGGCATTTTGCAGGTAGGGGGACCACCATGCAGGATGATGGCTTAGGCACTGAATGAGCAAAGAACTGAAGAAACTTCTCTTTGCCTTAATTATTAAGTTCTTTTATTTCTATTTTCTCATTTGCCATTAAATTCTTGTTTGTCAACCTTTCTTCCATGTAGAACTTTTTCAGTAGAACCTCAGAGTACCATTCTGTGAGTACTCCTTTCCGTGATCACTTGAGGGGTCTCAACACGAACAATTTTTAGAGTTGTAGGTATATTTTTTTAATGCACTAATGTTCATGGTCATCCATGTTGACGTTGTCCTGACTTAAGCTTTAGTTCTGATACATCAAAGGTGCAAAAATATCTCATACAGTAATGTTTTCAAGTGGAGTCCTTGTTTTGACTCACAGTCGTCATGGACAGAGGCAAGAGACTGAACCTTGTGATTTTAGTGCCCTGTGGCTGAGGTGGCTGTGCAGTATTTTTTTCTAATCACATGAACATATTCATAACAAAATGTGGTTTCGATTTTTGTGTGCATAAAATTATTATTTTTAATTAATTTCTTCAGCATTTCACATACAGTTGACTTCAGCTAAGCCTTCCAATGAAAGTGGGCTTCGTTCATTATTTATTTTGCGGGGTACCTGAGAAAGTGTTAAATAATTAAGGTGAAATATGTGTTTCCCTGAGAAGTGCACACAAGCCTGCGTTTGCGCAGTCGAGTGGATGATCAAAACCAGATGTGAGCAAGTGGAACATTTTACATAAATTTATTAAAATCATTATTTACCTGTAAGTTATAAGAAGGGCTTAGTTGCATGAGTTTGTTGCCAATATGTACTGCCAATAATCTGCCAAAAAGCAGCTTGCTGGCAAAATCACTGAAATGGTTAGCTTATGCTTGCACAGAACATTACAACCCTGAGTCAAATGAAAACCTACTATAAACGAACTCTTTGATGCTGGATACACTGGAATATGTTATTGATATATGCTCTACAGTTTATATAGATTATGTATACTGTGCAAGAAAAATGGATATCTATTAGGCATAACTTGATATGTAATCATTTAGGACACTTATTGTTTTCAGTATTTGCTGTGAATAAGATCACTCGGTGACTGCTCAGTTTTAAAATAGAGGCTATGCACATGCAACCCAAAGCACTGGAATACTATTTGTTCAATTAATACAGAATGGCTATTGAAAATGTAAAATATCTGACGTCTATACAGAGTCATTTTAAAGGCAACTTTTCTTTGAGGAACAGTTCATACATTACATAAACTCATATTTTTCATCCAAGTATCATTTCGAGAATAGCAAGCTTAAATATTGGAGGCCATAGGGAAACATAATATTACGATAATGTTCTTTGGTGCGGTTTGGAAGGTTTTAGGAAACATTTGGAAGTATTTTTCTCATAAAGTCACTTAACTATTGAAGTGTTATGATAGCACTCCCTTCAGCATTGCGTATGTTGCAAAACAGCCTGGTTAAAGGGGACGTCCATTCTGTATATCCTGATTAGAAGGATTTCCACAAAACAGGAAATTATATGCTACAGGATCCCGACATTAGTTTTAATTAAAAAGAGAAAAGAGAAAAAAAAAAAAAAGAGGAAGAAAGAAAGAAAGGAGTAGATGATTTAAGGTGTGATACAAGTTTTCAAATAATGATTTCCAGTACTGTGTAGCAAGAAGAGATACTGTATTGTTTGGAGTTACATGTGAAATTTGCATGTTCTGAATCAGTGCTTGAGAGCTGTGCTGGTTTTTGTTCTTGTTTTTTGTTTTTTTTTTTCTTTTCCTATTTAAGTAAGCAGTAATAAACATGACCAATCCTTTAGAATCCTAAAGAACCTTAAAAACCTTGTAATTCTCAGAAGCTTAACCTTTTTTTTCCGCGGTGTAATTTGTTCGTTTGAACTTGTGTGGAAGCAGAACTTAAGCTTGGAATTTCTCAATTTCTGTCACTTGTTCCTTGCTGCTCCAAAAATCTATCTGTTCCCTTGCAGTGCTGGTGTAGCAGATCTGCACATTGGTGATGTTTAATTATAGAGAAAATTAGTTCCTTTTTTTTTAATGCTATCAATTGATGCTTGTTTTTATATCTGGTGTAAAATAATCACAGAATTGTGGGGGTTGGAAGGGATTTCTAGAGATCATCGAGTCCAGCCTCCCTGCCAAAGCAGCTCCCTAGCCCAGGTTGCACAGGTAGGCATCCATGTGGGTCTTGAACGTCTCCAGAGAAGGAGACTCCACCACCTCTCTGTGCAGCCTGTGCCAGTGCTCTGTCACTGTGAAGTTCCCACTCACATCTGTGCAGAACTTCCTATGCTTCAGTTTGTGGCCATTTCCCCTCATCCTATCACCACACACTGCTGAGAAGAGTCCGACCTCATCCCTTTGCCTCCCACCCCTTAGATACTTACAGACATGGATTGGATCTCCTTAACTTAATGCATAACTTATTTTCATCTGTGTTATAAAATCTGTATTGTAGCTTGTAGCCATCGTTCTGAGGAATTTTTAACTTAGCACCGTTCCATGTGTTGAGGACGGTGTTGTTACGAATTACAGCTCTGCACAGGTTCTTACACTTAGTTTTGAAGGCTTTCAGGGAACTAAAGATGTGAATTCAGTTATTTAGAGCCAAACCTGTCTTTCTTGAAGTCAGAGCGAGTTTTGCTTGTGACATAAGTGGCTGCAGTCTCCCTTCCAGTAATAAAGTGCCGAGTAATCAACATCTGCTTGGTTTTGCTGACCTAAAGCAATTAAGACATTGTTGAAATAATTTGTCAGCAGTAAATATGTAAGAAAATGGAATGATCCCACAAGTACTGGATTGCACTTGACATGCTTTTGGCTCACATGATGTACAAGAAGAGCAGCAGCTCAGAGGACTCAAAACCAGGAAAGCATAGTCTTTCAGGGGCTGTATTTGTTTTGGAGTCGTTTCACCTGCCTTTCTTCCTGTTTTGCATAGCTTCACTGCAGGCTTGTGTTTTGGAAGGTGATACCTTTCTGCGTAGTTCGGGAAATACTGGTTGAAGAGCACTTCTAGTTAAAATCCAGGTCCTCTGGCATGTGGACTTAGACAGTCCAGCTTGGGCAGTGAGTTTCATGTTAGGAATCAAAATGTAGTACTCGGGGGAAAGTCGGAGGTTGAGTTGACCATCCTCCCTGCGTTGAGTTGCAGGTATGGCATCTTAGGGAGTAAAATAATAGGAGCGTAGTTGAATCCAAGTGAGACTAAACGGGAAAGAAAATGCAAATGCTAACAGGGGAATTTCTTGGCAGCGTCAAATACGAATACTAGATATTGAGGGATTTTGCTCAGGAATTACTTGGAAACATAGGTGGAAGTTGGGTTCGAGGAATGTGAGAATTATCCTGTTTCTCTTCTACTCTCCCGAGATCTTTCCTCTCCCCACTCCGAAGGACCGCACTCCAGCTGCAGCCAAAAGCAGCTGCCTACAGTTGTCCTGGATCCGGCCTCCCTTCCCTGGGAGCAGCTCTTGCATCCTACCTGCCAGGCAGGCACACCTCCAGGGCTGGTTAAGTTCAGTGGATCTCTTGCTGAAACAGCAGTGCTTTTGGTCATGCCTGGATATGAAACCTACGTCTTTGGCCTTGACTATAGTCAGAAACTTGATGGGATGTGGCCCTTAGCAGCAACCTGGTAGAACTGAATGGGCTTTGGGTAGGAGGTTGGAAGTGATCTCCTGACTCTGTTCTGTATTTCTTGTGTCATGGAGGAGGGAAGACAGCTGAGAGAAGATAATGACAGGCAGGAAGGAGCACATCTCAAATATTTTAATGCTTCCATATATTTTACTTTGCTAACAGGGAAGAGGTGCTGTTAGCACTCCAAATCTCTACATAAACCCTACTTATTCTACCCAGGAAAATGTATGTTCAGCTGTGGGAAGACATGCTCAGCCTCAGACCTTGTATTTTCTCTTGCCTTGCCCTTCCCAGTGCTTAATCTTGGCTCTGTTCAGTTTTCTTTCTGCTCTCTCTCTTTGCTCCTAATCCATGTCCATGCTTATAAGCCCCTAATATTTATATGGCATTATCTGTGTTAGAGATTACTGCTGACAAGTAATCTCTTTCCTCTTCTGAATGAAGAATTACAAGCATTGCTGAAGATCAGAAAGTGAAATTAGATCCCAGAAAGTATTTGACAACTTCAGTTAACCCTAATACCAAATTCTTTAAATATTGTGAGTCTCCTTTCAGGCTTTTAGATTTCAGCTGTAACACGGCTCTGGGATACCTGACCACCCTCAACAACTCTTTCTCACCACCAAACAAAACACGTCTGTTAGCAAGAAAAATAGTCACTAAAGGCAAGTGTTGAAGTTTTGCCACTTCATAGAATGCTGGAATATCCACAACTAGGATAATTCCCAGCTGGGATATTCCCTGTAACAATGGGAGCAAATTCAGCATGGGAATGGGAAAAATTCTTGGAGGCAGAAAGTAAGAAAGGGCAAAAATAGAATTTCCCAGTTACTGCGGAGCTTATGTCCATTGCAGAGATTTTAAGGCAAATGGACTCCAGGTATTAGTGTCCCATAAGCTCTGCCTGAACCATCAAGCTCTGTGGGGTCTTATGTCACGTAAAATCCACTGGATGTATTACAGGTTGCAAAGAGACATTTGTGATTGTGTTTATAGAAAGACAAAGGAAAATTTCCAAACTTGCCTGTATAATTTAATCTGACCTAAACCAACACTCCAGTTAGTCTTCCTGGTGTAGTTTCTATTCATTTAGCCATTCTTTTTGGTTGTTGCTTTAATAAAATGGTGCACAAAGTGACTTGCAGTGACATGAAACTGATTTCTGTTAGCAATTTGTCATTAGGCAAATGAACTGCTGCAAGTAAATAGATAGGGTGCAAAGGAACAGGTTATAGAAGAGCAAGGGAATATGCACAGGTCTGCTCCAAGTAAAATTCCATGGGTTTCCTCCAAGGGAGGTTTCATGACATAAATGAAAAGTAATATTCAAAATGACAAATATTTAGATTGAAACCCTGACTTGTAGTGCATGGAATTTTTATTATGTATGAACTTTAGTGTTCATTTATAAGCCAGAGAAAAATGGTGCATCTTTCTTGATAGCCAGAAGCTACCAGCCTGCTGCTGTAGCTCGATGGCCTTCTCCTGAAACCTACGTGCCCCACACCCAGCAGTATCCTTTCCCTCTCTGCAGTGGTATTATCTGAAGTTTGGACAGAAGTTTCATCAGCTGTGTGTAGGAGCAGGGACTGGCTCCAAATGAAACACTGGAGGGACTATTTTGTTGTTGTTTTTTTTTTCCCCAAAGTTATAGATGCCTTTGAGATTCAACACACGTTTGAGGTGGTGTAGAAATCCTGAGTGCTCTTGATGATTAACACCGACCAAGATCCAGGCAGGTGCTGGGCTGTGAGATCATAGAATCACAAGGTTGGAAAGGACCTACGAGATCATCTTGTCCAACTGAGATGACTCAGTCTGAAAGGTGGCAGAAAAAAAGAAAAAAGAATGAATACAAATTCAGAAGAAGAAAAGAAGAATAGCTGGAGCAAATGTGCTCCAGGGAGAATATAAACAGAAAAAAAGTGTTAACTATACACTGTCTTTCTCCAGCGTGCAGTTGGGAAAGGCACATGAACAGGTTTAGAAGACTTGGCGTTACTATTTTATTTTCAAGTCATTTATTTAAGTGTCATAAAGAACATTAGCTGGTGGCTAGGGACTACAGTATCCATTATATTATTCCAATCATGTGGACAGGTTTATACTGTGTATGATTTACAGTGGTCTTTCTGCAGTTAAAATTGTTATATTCAGGTACAACATTTTATACACGGTTGTATTTAGTAAAATCCAAGTGGCTGAGCACAGACACGTCTTCCAATCAAAGTCTAAAAAATTAATGCCTTTACATGAATGCTGTGTCTTGCAGCAAGAGCTGTTTATGGCTCTCTGCCTACATCCTTTATCATGTCTCCGTTGTTGTTAGTAAAATATACAGAACTACTTTATGCCAAAACAATGGAAGTTAATGCAGATAACTTGTTCCAAAGTTAACCATCAAATAAATCTTTTTTTTTTTTAAGCTGTTAAGTGAAATGGTGTTCTAAAACTTTTTAAAATTGTCAAGATGATGAATACCGTGTGTGTAATACAAGTAAATACAACAGAATTGATTGCCCACATATGTCTTAAATAAAAGGATATTAAATAGTTTATTCCGGAGAGAAATTAGTAAAGTTTTATCTAATATTATTAGAAATGATGGATCAGATTTATGAGGACTGAAAGCTAAGGAAAAAAAACCTGTTCAGATGTAGAAATGGTGCAGTGAGGGCTAGATTGCCCGGGAGATTAAGCAGAGGCAAGGAGACAGAATGCTTAGGTGGTCCAACCCTTAGTGCATCAAGTAGTTCTTCTCTTGGCAATGATTTCTCAAAGTCTGTTAGTTAAATTTGACATGGTAAATCAGTACTCTTGACTCTCTTGCAGGCTTGTTGATTTAGGGAAAACCCCTTTGCCTGTTTTCACCTCCCCTTTTCCCCTGCATAAATATATGAAAATACATCCTCACATGGGTGCCAGGCAGCTTAGCAACATTCTGTGTCACCTCACAAGGATTTTACAACTAAAATAGTTGGATGACATAAAATACTCAGCACATTTAGCAGAGAGTTGCTTGAATCAGGGTAGTACATTTACGTCTTGGTTGGACTCAATGATCTTTAAGGTCTTTTCCAACCTGATTCTATGGTTCTATGCAGATTGCAGTTTACAAAATACATTTTTAAAAAATCTACTTTAAATGTTCTTAGGAACAATAGCCTATTTCAAGTGCAGAAGGCCTTATTCCCAAAGGTGACATAAAGTTCAGAGTCTTGAGCGTGGCTGATTCAGTGAGACGGGAATAGTTCAATGCAGCTCATTTGGGAACTTGTCATGTTCGTACTTTGCATCATGGATTTGGGTGAGGTGACTGAATATGGCTGAACTGCTCTGATTGCATATACAGAGCAGCTCTGGTGATGAATGATGAGCAGTGAGAAAAAGGTGAATCTCAGAGGCCGTGTGGTCAGTGACTTGAAAGTGCAGCTTCGTATAGATAAACATAAAAGTAATATGCCAAGGAACAGCAACCCCAAACAAAGAATGCACGTTGCATAGAGTTGTCACACAGCGTCCTGACTTCCAAAGGGAGATTTAAGGATTTTGAAGAAATAGTGTATGTGTGTGTGTTGGTATTTTGGTAGCAATTTCAAACAAAGAGGTCCTGTGTGTGGTCAGAGGTATCCTGTTGCAAGGGCAGGGTGATTCCAGCATTTAAGGATGTTTGCTTTGACAAACAGTTTGTTCACAGCTCGGGAAGGAGCTCTTGCTGTGATTGAGCAAAACTTGAAGAGCTGTGGAGGAGGTTGGTAAAATGGAGCAAGTGTTCACTTTGGTAAACAGTTCAATAAACAGGCCATAGTGTGTAAACATTTGGAAATTAAAAGGAAACAGAAAATTTAAATGTCTCTGCTTATCTGGAAGAACCATAATCACACTGAAGGGCATGTAAGTAAATAATATTTGGGTAAATTAGCTTGAGGTACAGACATTTAGAGTGAGGATCCCATGATGGCGTGTTTGAATGTCGTGTTTGAATGGAGAAGCTTGCCCGTGTGTTTCCTGAACCAGGACCACGATTCATCCATCTCTACTTGAACACAGATGATGTAGATCTGCACTGTTGCATGTAACGTATTACAAAAAGGAGTTCAGCTGTGTGCAAATGCATCCTGTCATTGGAAGGGATTTCTGTTTTTCAGTCTTGATTCTTCTTCTCAGCTGATCATTACAGAAATCAGGAAAGGATACTCAGATAAAAACCCTCTCCCATGCCACTGGGACATATTTGGCCCATGTTATTAGACAACATATTGTCTTTCCATATTAGCTTTCACTTAGCTGTGATGAAGGCACTTGCTGGTGTCAGCATGACCATAGATGAGACTCACGTTATGTTGTTACACCACCATGTGTGGCATTTACTAGCGCTCTTAGCTGTAGTCTGAGCAAAAATGCCAAGCTAAAATAACAGAAATTGCCTTTTTGCTTCCCAGAGATGTTTCCTTAATTTTATTTTGGTAGGGATGTAGTTTTATCTCTCAGCTAATGCCTGTGCTGTTAGCACTGTTGTAGCTCAGAGACCTTTGGGTCCCCAGCCAGTGAATGTTTCACAGGCACCATATTCTCTAAGATATATATGAAATGTGTTACTGAAATGAGTTGTTGCTTGGATGGATGTACAGTACCAACTGTTTGTCATCTTTTCATTTATTATTAATTAATTAAAAAATGCCAGGTGAGACAGCAACCCAGCATGAACACTATATAGATTTTCCTCTTCCTTTTGCTCACAGGTTCATGCCGGAACACAAGCTTGCCCATTTGGAAAACATAATTGGTGTTAAAAGAAATGGAGATGCTTATCAATGTGAGGGCCTGCCTGGGCAGCAGAAGAGCACAGCTTTGGGAGGCTTAATGAAAAACAGCAATGCGTGTCATGAGTCTGGACTTTGTGAAGCACAGCCTGGACTTTGTACCACACAGCACGAGGGACTGCATTCCCCATTAACAGCGGCAGAGAGATTGAACAAGTCTGAAGCATCAGAAAGTACAAATCCTTGTCAAGAAGAAGATAAGCAACATCTGACTTTTAACCTCTGTAATATCTGGAGTGGAATGGACTATCAGCAGAGACCTTTACATGTTGCCTGGCCTCACAGGTGGTAAGTGGTGAACAAATCAAAATACTGTACCTTAGAAAGATTTATGAATTTGGCTTGATACCATTTCTGTGACTTCTGTGGAGTATAGAATAACTTCCTAAATACAAACTGACTTTACACACAGGCGTACAGGACAAAGACACCTCACTGGCACCTGATTATTCAAAGTAATTAATTTGAATACATATTCAGTCTTGCTAACCAGACGTTTAGCTATTCATGCTAATGATTCCTCTTTTTTTGACCAGGAAAGAGATACAACTGCTGCTGAAGTGGTAAAGCTTAATTGTGGCAACACACTTCTCCTATAAAGCAATCCACCGATGACAATGTCTAATGTTGTCTAAATTATCTTAATTACTTTAATGCAAGTGATTAAGCGTAAGGATACACGGTCGCGTTGGGTAGCTGAGATTAACCCATACCAATGTTTTAAGAGCACCCTTTCAGTGTCATGCAGATACAAAGCATCTTTAGCTGTCTTAACAGTGAGGCACTATTTTTCCAACCACTGACACAAATATCTACCTGATCTCTGAATCTTCTCTGAACTGACAAAAATCTACTATGCCATATAATCGCTAAAAACATATAAACTTCAGCTTGACTCCTACATAAATTAGGATTTAAAGAGGTAAAATGTCCCGATAATCTTCCGGTATTGGGCACGAACATTTTAATCTAGTTTTTATTCCTCGCAGTTCGTTTAATCTGCATGTGGCCTGATTAGAGTTCACTTCATCCACAGATTATAGTCTGTTTATTGCAGAGATGCTGGGTCGATCAGTAGGTCAGATTTTCTGAGAGCAACTGTTTTCAGGTGAAGCAATAAGCACACCACACCGACAGGGCAAATCGCCTTTGCAGAGGATTTGACTTCCAGCACATTAAAACTCCAGAAGCTCTCCCAGATGATCTGCAGCATCTGGTACCTAAAGGGATTTTCATCTTTGACTCTAAATGTCTGAACATAAAATTTAGGGATTGGAAGTTGATGTGGAATCTGTCTTTGGATTTGTTTAATCAACTTCACACTTCCGACATCGCTTTTCTGGGGGAGCCACATTGATTTTTAATCGCGTTCCGCTGCTAACTCAGCTACGCTCCGTGTTCTCATAGGTTATTTTAAAATGCAGTGCATGGAAGTGAGAGCTGCTGCATGTTTTCATTTGGTGTGGAAAGTACATGAAGCTTAGTGTCACTTTTATTCTGGGGAGAACATTATCCCTGCTCGCTTCAGACCGTCTTTTAGAAATGCGTCTTTTTAAGATGGTCAGTTATAAAAACTTTTTACGATGCTGAGCTGTTTTTTTCATTTTCAACACTAACCTAAATTGTTCCAAATGTTGCATTCAAAAGCAGCCGGGTAAAGGAAAAGAAAATATTTTCCATATTATTCAGTAGTTTGCATAAAACAGCGCAAAGCTAAGTAATAAAATCAACAATATTAAATTGAATAATTCCTTTTCTTTCTGTGTATACTTTTTGCTCCCATTTAATTTAATTGCCTAAAGTTAGTTGCTTAAAGAGACGCAGCATTGTGTTTGCACACGTACTTATTGTTAATGCTAAATTATTTTTAATTTGGAGAGGAGGAAAAAAAAAAATAAAAAAAAGCCGCATCAGCAAGAGCAAATGCCAAAATATAAAAGTAACACATTCATCCTTACGGGTAATATAGTAGAACATTGGAAACTTGGAGGTTGCCAGACACACAGCTAACATTAGGGCTAATTTTGAAAATCTAGCGTGCAGTCAATTTTACTGATGCCTGGGGACATACAAGGTAGAAGCTGACAAGAGAACTAATTTTGTTTGGGTTATTTACTGCTATGCATCATCCATGGGTTCCTGCCTGACACACAGCTATATGAAGGGGAATATTATCACACACTAAAAATTTATGTTGACATTCGATATTTGTTCAATATGTCAGCAGTATTACTTTCATAATCAAAAGAGTAAGAAAAAGAGGAAAGAAAAGCACTTTATGCTCATATAGATATATCTTTTTAATAACAGTCTATAAGGTTAATATAGTTTACCTTTGAGAGTACACAATGAAAACAAGCAGGGTTAGCAGGGAAAATGACAGAAAGCATCAACCCGAGCTGTTTGTTTGCCATTACCTAAGCGAGCCATGTCAGCTCTCTGGCCCGCGTCTGATAGCTATTTGTTGTACAGAGAGCACAGCATAAAAAAAAAAAAATATCAAACTCTTAATACTATTGTGTGCCCATAACCATCTGTCACTGCTAGCCTGGAGATGAGAGGAAGATTACGAGGAATAAACACTGAGCCGCCGAGCATTGGTAAAGCCTTCGGGCAAAAAACTCTTGTGGGGACATCAAAGACATTCTAATTCCGAGGCAGTCAAGGATTACAGTGTGTAACCTGTGCTGACAACAGATAAATGACTGGCAATATTGTGCCAGAGCTGTTGGGTCCTGCGCGCAGTACTGATGATGATGATGATGATGATGTTATCTTGCAGAATGGACTCTGCTGGGATAATTTTATGATAAAACACTTTTTTCAAATGCCACTGGGTCCAGGCAGGCATTTACTAGCTACAGGGGCAGCAATCAGTTTCTTCAAAATTTACTGTTCTAAGCCCATTAGAGTTCCAGCGCAGCAAGGCTCTGCGATGGAAATGGAAAGCGCCTGTGCTTGTGTGGGGAAGCTGCATGCAAATGTTCTGGGCTGAACTCCTACCCTTTAGTGTTAGGATGCTTTATCAACAGATTTACCTAAATTTGCTCTTAAAAACAACGGTTTGTTTTTAATTGGCGAATATGGTTGGGAAAATGAAGATTCCCCAGCAGTTCCCCCCCATGTGTGGGGCCAGGTGGGCGGGCCACCCAAAAACACGTACTCACGGCCAAGGAGAGCTCATGACTGAGGCAATGGAGAGGGAAAGCATCCCCTTCTTGAGCCTGGCCTGAGCGTGTGGGCACGGCGGGGCATGTTATAGCCATGTGCTGTCATATGTGAGGGGTTTTTTGTCAGTGAGACGTTGGCAGTGGTGTCCTGCCTGCTTGGTGCTCGCAGCCCCCATCCTGTACGACAACGCTGAGCTACACCGTTGCCTACGCTGGTGATTTACATGTGTTTTTCATTTAAAAATAAACAAAGAAGTAAACACGGAAGATTTTTATGCTTCTGCGTTCCCCTTCACCTCACAAAAAAAAAAAAAAAAATCACCTACAGCTGAAATGTAAAAAAAATAACTCTCAACAGTGCTGTTGGAGAAGAGGATGTGCCGACCTCCCAGGCCCAGCCACGGGTGGGCCCTGCCTGTGAGGAGACAGCTCAAATCCAGAGTGATGTTTTCTAGGATCTATGTTCTCGCTTTAAATCTGTGTTAAAATGCCTTTGCATGAGAACAGGCCCTCAGCTGCAATCCCTGCCCCTTCTCCTCATTCTTCCCAAATCTGAGCCTGTCAAGGATTACAGTGTGCAACCTCTGCTGACAGCAGATAAATAACTGACAGTATTTTAGCAGAGTTGCTAGGTTCTCTGCAGAGTAATTTGTTTTCTCCTTTCTCACCAAGTCTTTAATGTTTTGTTATAAACATCTATAGCAAGGCACTGTTAATAGAAATGACTTATAGCCAGAGGTCTGGATAAAAGGCTGCGATGGGTTCCGAGCGTCTCTCTGTGACAGCAGCTCTGCCAAGGAATTAGTTTTCCCTCTCTGTAAATGTGCTTTGGTGGAAACAGACAGCGAAATTGCGATGATCAATGGGCAAAGTCCCCAGATTTGATCAGCTCCGTCTACTATCCCACCGGTTCTCTTCCCGAGGTAATAATGTGTGCTTTCGGTGCACGTGAGGGTTGTGGCGGTGACTGGTGTGGCACAGTCCTTTCTCACCGCAATATTTGCATGCCAGCATTGCATTATTCCCTCTTTCTGTCCCCCAGTAAGGCCAGGGGCACCTGCCAAAGCTTTTCCTGTAACTGTGGCTACGCCAGTTTGTTCCTCCTCTCTTATTGCATTTGGGCGTGACAGCAAATGTGCAAAGTTGCAAACCCACTGCCCCCCAAACCGTAGCCCACATCATGCAGAGGCCACGTACTGAATTTTTTACTACAAAATTCTGGGCTCTTTGGTCCATTCTTTCACGGAGAGGAACTGCAGTGTTTCTTGTAATTCAAAGGCCTCTTGTTTTTTTCTTTCTTCCCTGTGTGTGCCGTATCATCTCAGCAGTTGAAGACTCGATAACAGAAAGTTGTCAGAAATCAATTTTTCTTCCCCTAATTGCATGGTTGTGATAAAAGATCGCACGTGGAATCGGCGAGAATTTACACACGCGCACAAACAAGTCGCCCTTATCAATTCTTGTGAAAAATCAGATAAACCCATTATCTCACGTTGTACGTAACTGTGTGTGACAAGAGCGTGGGGAAGGAGATACAGGAGGAGCGTGAGGAGCTGCGGTGGAAGTCACGCTGAGGAAATTCAGAAGAAAAAAGAAAAACAAACCTAGATTGCAAAAAATTTATCTGCAGATTTCTGGTCTATGGGAGAATGGTGTGCACAGAGATAGTGCCGTGCCCTGCTGCATGGTTTGAATGTAGAACGTCACTGAAATCAAAGAGCTGAAGAAAGGAGTCTGTGGAGAAGGGCTGGCTTTGTGTTCACCACGTGCCCATCACTGCTGTACCGTGTGGCTGCCCGCTGCAAGGAGTTTGCTCACAAACCCATCTCTGATATGCAGCTAGCACAGGTCCCCTGCAGACTGCAAAGAAGAGGAGCCTACAAAAGCGTGCTGCACCTAGAAATCGCCTTTGAGTACTCAAAACTGTTATTAGCCTCTGTGGGCATCCCCAGCAGAATCACAGAACTGTAGGGGTTGGTTGCTTTCCAGGTGGCTACACATACAGCATCATGTAAGGAGGGCAGAGGTTGGCAGGATGGTGCTTCTCTGCCCCCTTGTAATGGGAAGCAGCAGAGATCTTGGCTTTGTGCTGAATGGGGAGAGAGTGTCTACAGGAAAACTTCACCTTTGAAAAGCAACTGATTCTGGCAAATTTAATCCTAAAAGGTGAAAGTGTTGGGTAGATAAGACAGACTGAAAGCAAAAGGCTTAAAATGCAGGTGTTTATACAGCCTTAACTAAAAGGTACCAGATACGATAAAAAGCCTGTAGGACATACAATAACAGTTTTAAAATGGATATGTTTTAGAAGTGTTAATTCACTGGTGAAATCTAATCTTGAAACTTCTTCCAACAGCTGGGAATTTGGGATATCAAGTTGTTTCACTGGAAGGTGCACTATTCCTTAATCATTGTTTCTGAGAACTTGGAGACGTTATCACCATATAATAGAGGCATCTCGACTGTGAAAGTTCTCCTATAGTGAGCATCACTTTGGAGTTTTGCTACTTACACGTGTATAGACTTTGCCTTTCTGTAAAACTTCAAATCTATTCCTTGAAAACCACAGTGTTGAGGGCTTGATCTTTCAGGTGAAGAAATGGAAACAGAAAACAAAGAACCAAATCAAATGTGCCTTTAGTGACGTGTTCTTGTTGCCCAGCTGTGACGACTGCTCCAATCTCCTCTTGCTTTTCCCATTCAAGTTTCAGGTTGCTGTGGGGCAGAGGGGAGCAATGGCATATGTGTTTAAATCAGGTACTTAAATTTTCATTAGCTGAAAATAGGTCTGTTCAGCCTTGAGAAAAGAAGACTCAGAGGGGATCTAATCCATGTCTATAAATACCTAAGTTGCAGGAGGCGAAGGGATGAGGCTGGACCTTTCTCAGCAGTGTGTGGAGACAGGATGAGGGGAAATCACCACAAACTAAAGCATAGGAAGTTCTGCACAAATGTGTGTGGGAACTAATACACAGCGCAGTGATGCAGCACTGGCACAGGCTGCACACAAGAGGTGGTAGAGTCTCCTTCTCTGGAGATATTCGAGACCCACCTGGATGCCTACCTGGGCTGGGAGCTGCTTTGGCAGGGGAATTGGACTCAATGATCTCTAGAGGTCCCTTCCAACCCCTAAAGTTCTGTGTTTCTGTGAAAACGTGATGAGTTGGTTTTTTATCTTACCAAAAAATTGCACTTATGCCAATCATATTGGAAGATACACAGAGAGTAGTGGAGGTGTTCGGTTTTGAGTAATATTTTTTTTCTCATCTGGTTTCAATTGCCCAGGCTCCTGATTAGTAGCTGAAGCATTTTGCTCGTTTGGTATCAGCAGTGTAATAAAGCAGAGGAGAACTATCTCAGAAATACAAAAAGCTAAAATATTTTGTGATCTGTTTCCACTCAGATGTATACTTCAAATTGCATTCCTTCACTTGAGGGAAATAATTTCAGTTACTCTGGTCACAGTAGAAAGCAGTGCTCTTTTAGAGTGCCTTTTTTTCATTAATGTAGATATGTTTCTCAGATGAGAAATGATGTTTCTCCTAATTACGGTTACATGTAGTTAATTTCCTTTTTAAAAAGCTCGGTGTGAAAAGCAGTTTCCTTTAAAAAGGGGAAAAAAAGAATAAAAAAAAGAAAAAGAGTGATACAGCTGATGTTCCTGTTGCCTTAGCAACAGATTTATTTATTAGGGTCTGAAATGACATGAGTTAATATACCACATACCTGCTGATCGGCAAACTCTCCTATTTCAGCTCCAGTTGACAATTAAGTCCTGGACAGCTACAGCCAGGGGTTAATGTTACTCATTAGGAGAACTAGGTCATTACTGGGAAATCAAGGCACTTAAGGCAGCATGGATAAAATTCAAAATTCAACATCTCAAGGAGTGAGGGGTTTTATGTTAATTAACCTTATTTTCCTTTCATTAAAAAAAATCTTTCATATATGCATATGACAGTGGATCAATTAATTGGGGGGGGGGGGAAAGTAAGCTGTAGTTTACTTTCCTAGTTGTCTTCATTTCCTTTGGAAGGGTTTCATTATTTTATGGAAAATTCTTATGTCTATATGATGAGTAAAAAGGGTATTAAAATTAAGAAGGGAATCATCATGGAAATCAGCTTTACCACAAGGGAGTGAGCAAATAAAAGCCTTGGAAATGAAAATAAATAAGCTTTGCTAATACCTCACCTAAGGAGCAGAATATAAGCCCATCAGAGCTTGGAGATATTTAGAGGTACTTCTTTGCTTCTTTATTAAGCAGTTACATAGTTATTTGACCTTCAGAAACCGAAACTTTAGAGAACTAAATCCAAGTTGTTGGTAAATATTCTATTTACAGAAAGCTGTTCACTGATGTAGCATGCGGTAACTCCTGCGGTTAGCGATCGGTTTCTGGTTTCCAGTAAAATTAAATATATTCTCTGAAAGTTTTATTAAGATATCTGAGTGGGAGTTTTAACTTGATAAGTCATAAGTGATTTAATAAAGCTCTCCAGAAAGCCTTTATTTACTAACTTTTAGCAGACTTCGGTCTGATATTGGAGAATTTAATAGGCTGAGAAAGAATCATATTAAAATAAAACTTTCTTTTTTACTCACTGCTTCCCCAAATACATTTGGTTCTTTCACTTCTACTAAGCACTGTACTTTCTTTTCTCTCTTTAAGCTCTGCAGCCCTGTTTTGCTTCTCATTACGTATGGAGAAATTTGGTGCCAACCCTTTTTCCACTCCCATCAAGTCGAGGTTGAAGCACATCCTACCTAGGGTGCACGTATTAAAAGCAGTGATTGTAAAAGCAGTGTTATCTGCACCAGAAGCAAAACTCAAGCCCAGTGAGTGCTTGTCTGAAAAATGATCTTGACTTATGATAGGACTGGAAAATTCGAAAGCTTCGATGTTTGGGATCGGTGCATCCCAGTTTGTCATAAAAGCTCTAGTATGCTTGTCTCTGCGCTTTTCCATGATGAGGGATTTGTTTTATGATGTTTTCCTTCTCCAAGCAACTGCAAAACCCAATTTTTAGCAGGAATGCATGTGAACTGGTGGAACAAAGGAGTCCTTTCATGGCTGTGAAGAAAGGGGGCTTTCGCTCTTCCACCTGTTGCCATCAAAGCAATCTTTTCCTGTCCCTTTCTCCCAAACTCCTCTTGACCTTTCTCTTTCAAGCATTTTCCTTTTCTCTTTTCCAGGCTCAATTCCATGGGCGTGTCCTCCATTTTATTCCCCTCTTACAGCAGACCTGCTTCTCATTTTCCTCTCCCACTATTTCTCAGCATTTCTCTGTCAAGAAGTTTCCATCACCCTTCCTTACCTGCGCATGGTACTGTCCGAGTTGATTCATGCTTGCTCCTAAACCCGATTGTGAAACCTTACTATGTTGCCCTCTCGATCCCTCCCATTAATTTTCTTAATCAGTTTATCACCCTCCTTTTATGATCTGACCTGGTGTTACATCTTTTTGTCTCCCACCCTTTCTGCCTTCACTTGGCTCGCTAGCTCTTTGCCATGCTATTTTTGAAGAGCTGGTCAAATTGATCAGATCTCACTCATTCCTTCAGCTATTCGTGGTTCACTTCTGAGAGTTTTAGTCAAACTAAAAGAACACACATTACCATTACCACTTTCTGCATCTTCATCCCTTCTCTTCTACCATTATCTTTTTCTTAAACAAGTCCTCCTCTTGTGATTTTGTTGTTGTTGTTTTTTTTAATGCATATAAACTAATTCTTTATTCTTCAAAGTACGATGAAGTCATTCCGAGTCCAGCAGAGGAATCCTTGAAAGTGAAGACAAGCTCTGTGTTTTCAGTTCACATCCTGCCTGGGTTTCAGCAGCGTGACTGATCCAGGATCCAGTATGTCCAGGATACAGACATTTTTAGGAAAATCTTCACAAGGGCAATAAAAGCACTTCTTTGACATAAAATCAAACCCATTCAAACATTCAGTTGTTTCTCTAAAATAAAATGAGACTTGAATGCTTAAAACAGAGGCTTCTTTGAAATGCAACATATCCAAGATATGCTTTGCAGTTGCATTCGGTGGTGGAACTTGTAAGTCTTATTCTTTGTCTATTCTGGAAAACTTTCAGCAGCATTCTGCTGGAAGATCGTAGTCCAAGATAGCCTCCGTCCTGTTAAACATCATAAACAAGGGCAGAAAGGGTTTTGTAATCAGTCACAAGCGAACATAGCAGACAGTGCCACCAGCCCCCTTTGTAACATACAGCACCCATCACCAAAGCATTGCAAATACCTTCTGAGAGACAGAAATCAAGTTGTTCATCAGCCAATGATCTTCCTTATTTTCACCAATCATGGGAAAATTATGTCTCTTCTGCTTCTTCCTTCATAACTCCTTTTAATTATTTTCTTCTCCTTCTTACTGCACTGCAGTATTTGGTTTTCTCTTATTCCCTTGTTTTCCTCTGCACTTTCCTCTTCTCCATGTTTTCATCTTTTCTTTTTCCCTTTGTTTCCCCTAATCTCTGCTTTTTCTTGCTTGCAATTGTGTGAAGACTTGATGAAATGAGTTCATTCCTGGTTCTGAAAGCTGTGAGATGCATACTTGTGTTAATCTCTTTGACTAATGAGTTTCAAGCCTTGGTTCTTCTCACCAACAAAGTTCCTGGTTTGGAGCTCCATCTTTGCGAGGTCAGCTTCAGAAATCCAAAAAGCAGGAGTTGTCTTTGGTAGCTATGCTCACTGCCCTCACAGTGTTCATTAGTGGCCATCACTTGCTTTTTGACCCAGACAGCATGTTTAGGGGGATATTCAGTAGTCGTAGTTTGGTGATATGAGTCCACTTTGAAAATTAGAGGGGACAGCAGACAGTGTTGTTCCACAGGGTTTAGTATAGTGGATTTTCCATTATCAGGAAAATGTGTAATTGTGTGTTTTTCATGTGGTGACTTATATTTGATTCTTCTGTTCTTCCGAATAACCACCTGAGAAAATTATTAGCCACTTATTATCATATTCATACCCATCTATTATTACTGTGACATGATTTTTTATGGTATGTGGAATTACAATAAGGTATACTAGGTATGGTTATCAGGGCTGTCAGGGTCACTTGAATTGCTTTATCTTGCTAACCATGAGTCCCAACAACAGGAAACCATTTGTGATATTACCTTTGGAAAGCAAAAGGAAGTTCATTTCTATTTTTTAAATAAACTAGTCCATGTAGTCCATAGCAGTTACTGGATTTTGTTGAAGTCTCCTCTTGAGATGTTCAAGACTTACCTGGACGCCTACCTGTGCAACCTGGGCTGGGAGCTGCTTTGGCAGGGGGGTTGGATTCAGTGATCTCTAGAGGACCCTTCCAACCCCTACAGTTCTGTGATTCTGTGATTCCATGGCAAATGCAACAGACATGGTTTTCTTCTGAATCCTGCACTCGTGAAAAGCTAGGTTAACTAATTTGGAGTAAAAGAAATGAAAAAAAAAAGGCATCTGAGTGAAAGTGCATTGATTTTTACACCAATTAACTGAGACCAAAGACCTGTCTTTGTCTCCAAAGGTTAGTCTCTCTTTAGGAAATAAGCAGGAGCCTCAATGACTGATGGTGATCCTGAGGTTTCTTTGGGTAGAGAACGCATAATATTTTATTTTGAGATTTTTCTTCATGAATTGTGAGGGGAGAAGAAGAAGAATCTAAACAATAAACTCCCAAGGTTCTTTTTTTATGAATCTCCTCGAGATAATGCAAGATAGGAGAAAATGCTTTCCCAGCGTAAAGCAAAATGTCGCCCATTTTTCTCAGGCCAGCAATTTGAAAAGAAAAAAAAATCAGAGGGTAAAATACACACTCCTCGCTGTAAATAAGTCATGGGCTATAATAGAAAATAAAACACTGTGTTTGCTGGTAGTGTTCAGCTGCTTTTTGCCTGTATCCCGGCCAGCTTTGAATCCCTTTTTGTGCACAGGTGTTTTGCAAGCACAGGTGAGGACCAGGGACTCTTTTACATGTAGGTCCTCCAAATTACTGCCTGGAATTTATTCTTCAGCATCTTTTTTTTTTTTTTTTTTTTTTTCAGTGACACTTACACAAAAGCATTTTCTTCTTGTTGACTCCATTTTCTGTTGACTGAGGGGGTATTAGATGTTGCGGTAACTTTTGATGCTGATGATGCCAGACAATGTTTAGAGGCACAATTACAGCAAAAACATTTTGTAAGCATATCAGCTGAAGAAAAAAACTCATTGGAATTAACTACGTATTTACACTGCACCTCTGCTTCATATTGGAGATGTAAAAAGATGGGAAAAATACTGTGATAAATTGAATAAATGGAAAGCAGTTAACTTTTCCTTCATGTTTGCATTTTCATAGTAATTTCTTTTTCCCCTGTCTCTTTTCTAATGGCTCTTTCCTGGCAGTAATATTTCCTCTTTTGCAGTTATCGGGAGCATTGTTACCAGAAATTTGGTATTCAAATTTTAATTTTATTTATGTATTTATTTTAATCTCAACATAGAAAATGTATAACTGAAATCAGTTGGTTTAGGAAAGTCTCCCACCCTCCACAAAAATAATTATTTAAATGAATTTCATTCATCTGCTGAATAGGCTTTTAACACGAGTCCTCTCTCTTTAGAAAGAATGTTATCTTCCAGAAGTATTTACTGAGTCCGACCCTCAGCACACTTCTGGAAATGAATGCTCCTGTAAAGCCACATCGTACAGATGAGAAAACCTGGGCAGAGCTCTCTCTTGGGAAATCAGTGTCAGGAAAAGACCAGAACTCTGTAATTCTCTATTCTGAAGGCCATGCTTCTTTCCTTGTAACTACACTGTTGCATTCTAGCATTATTAGGTTATTATAAGCCTAGATTCAATTTTTTTTTGAGCTCAAAGTTTAATGCAGAGCATCAAGGTGTGCTCTTCTTTCTAGTGCAGTGCAGTCTTAAATTGCTGGTAATTTTTCTGTACGTTAGTTTTGGCATGAATCAGAGCCCCATTCCTACTTCAGCAGAGCATGCATTTCAGGGCTGCCCCATTTCTTCATGCGCTGCTCTTTTTTTCTTGAGAACCAGATAGAGGGTCAGCAGGAGGCTGTTGTCATATGAGTCCTCTTATCAGCCTGTGGCATCCTCCATCGCCCTCCCCAGGTCTCAGTGTATCAGCCAAACCAGTAAAGGACCCCAAGTCCCTGCTTTTAGGTCTTGCCTTGCTGCCTTCCCATCTCTTGGCAGCCCCTGCTTTTCTTCTCCTTTGCTGTCTCAGAAATTTGAAGTTTTACAAAGGATTTCATGGGTTTTCTACCTTCTCGTCCTTGATTTCTTTTGTTCTCCATCCTCTCTGCACCATGCTTCTCTTCTAACACTGCTGAATGTCTTTCCTCTTTTGTTCTCTTTCTGTTCCATTCTTCTCCTTTAATTACTGTGCAGTTTTATTTTTGCTTCTTAATTTATATCTTTGCTGATATTTTTCTGACCTTTTCTCTACCACTGATAGTGCTCTCAAATGCTCTGGGCAGCTTCTGTTTCCATCAGAGTCTGACTTTTCTGTATTCTTTCCTTTCTTCCCAACCTTCTGCCGTTGCCTCTTTCTTTTCTCTGTCTCTAGAAACACCGCCCAACCTCATAAATAATGAAGAATTCTTTAGTGGCCTTTTTCTGTGAGCCGTTTTCTGTCGATTATTGCAGATAGCCAGGAATGTGTTTGAGCTCTTGTTGTATATTCTAGAAAAGTGCTAAAATGCCACTTCGACTTCCGAAGATTTTTAACCTGTATTAGTAATGCCACTTGTCACCTTTGCCTGTCTGACATTCAGATTTTATGGAGTTAGCAGGCAGTAGGAGATGCACGCAGGTTGGAAGGTGAGTTCCTCACCTGATGCTTACATAGGCTGCTCCTCTATGACTTGGAACTAATGCTGCTGTTCCTGGGCTCTTCGTGTGTCCGCTTACTGTCGTGTAAGAACCGTTTTGAATTGCTTGGATTTCAAGCACTGTAAAAAGTGAAATACTACTGCGTGCCCTTCACCGTTTTGAATTCTCTACCTCTGAAATACTGCAAATCGGACATGCTAAATGTCTTAAGAAGATTAAGATCAAGCTTTTTAATATTGCATTTAGCCGAGCTCATTTGTAACCCTTTCAGTGTATGTCCCACCGTGGGAGATGGCAGGACCAGAATCATTGCAAACCTTTGTGCAGCGTTTTCTGAAATAGCTGGAATTTCTCCCTGGCTCAGCACTCTCATATTACTGATTAACTTGCACAATTTTTAATAGATTGCATTCATTTTGCGGCTTTGAGCAAGTTCTGTCTCTTTGGCCCAGCTCTTCTGCTTTCTATTTGCATTGCTATATATGTCTTTCTCCAAATCCTAAATAACTGGGATTATCACCAAGTATAAGTTTACGTATACTTAAAAATGTAAGCTCAAGTCACAGAAGACCATCTGGGTCTTTCACTGAATTTCACTTAAATTCTAGAGATGAATATGCGCAACGTAGTGCATAAAATTCTGCTATTCTCTTCATTTTTTGTTTTGTCCCCATGTACTTTTTCCATCCCTGGTCAGCTTGTAGGTGTCCTGCAGCAGCAAGGATTAACTCAGGTTCGGCTGAATTGTGTGCACTCTCCTTCCAGGTCCAGCAAAGGGCAAAGCTCTGGGGGCTCCCAGGCTAAATTAATAAAATCTTTGAAAAGCAGAAGGGAGTTTTGAAGACTTTTGCCACTGATTGTACAGAGGTGCATTGCTGCAGTCCTAAGACGTTGTGGTTTTTAATCATTTTAGGCTGAAAAGAGGGATGTCAAGTCATCAATTAATCCTGACAGCGTCCTTCTGTGGTGAAAAAGTAATACCATCACACCCATGCCTTAGAAAATCTAAGGCAGGGATAATGGAGGCTCAGTAGTGATGGGAACTGATGCTACGGCCCTCCCATTGCTCATGTGGGGACAGCCCTGCAAGTTTTGTTTTGAATTAGAAGGGGAAGTCGCCATAAATCAGGATGAACTCTGATCTTACTCCCAGACCACTACACCTCTAATGTGTTTGGGACAGAAAAATTAAAAAGCTTGGAGTAATTCTAGGTAAAAAAAAAAAAAAATGGTAGTGTGTGGTATTTAAACATGGAGACTGAGTGTCTCCAAGAGCATTGCTCTCAAATGCAAACATAGGTATGAGCAGGAAGCAAATGATGCCCGTGTCCATTTTGTAGCAGTTTGCAGCTGGAGTTTGGCCATTCTGGTGCTTTCATGTTCTTAAGATGAAATTTAGACTGCATTCATACTGTGCCCAGTGTCTTATTTTTCCTTTACCAGATGCATATCATATCCAGTAAAAATCCAAGAGCATTTCAAATACCCAAACAACTCAGCCTGGAATCAAATCAGTTTAATTTTCCTCAAAATGTAATATCTTGAAAGAAAAATTTGTGCTTTTACATCAGGCTTTTGTAACATTTTGCAGTCCTTTCTAAGGAAGTGGAGTACATATAATTAATACTGTTTAATAAAGCTCCCAAATGCAACAGATGCAGCCAAAAGTGCACGTCATTTTGAGCAGATCTTTACAGAACAGACATTCCATATTGTGTTCATCTTTTTCCACGATCACTGCTATGACAATCTGGTGTGTTTAGCAGTTGTTGCTGAGTAAGGCAGACTGGATTGTATATGGTTTTCTCCATGTCAGCCAAGAAACATAGCACTCTTTGGTGCGGTAAAAGAGGTGTTCTTGGGTTAGTTTGTCCTTTCTACCAGGAGCTGTACTGCTGCTGATGGGCAGGTGTAAGAAGGCATTGCCACCTGTAGGTCCACGTGCTGGGAGCTCGCTGTAGGTCTTAATAAAAATGACTGAAAATAAAATGGCTGCTGTGTGGAGAAGTCACAGGAGCAGACAGCTCAAACAGTGTGACCTCCTAGATAGAAAAAAATGGTGAGGTTCACAAAATGGGTCATTGAAACCTCCGATTATCATCTAAAAGCCAGACATTTTCAGAGGGGCTGTGGAAGGAGGATCACCTATATCAGAAAACCCTTCAGAAAACCTCCAGCGCAGAGGAAACATTTCCTCTTTCAGCATTCCTTCTGGGTGCCAAATATTCCTTCTGTTCTTCCCCACCTATTAAACAAAGCTGCAACTTCCAATTCCTATCAGTTTTCCTAAATATGTGCAGCTTATGTGGCTTCTCCGAGCCGCGAGGCTTCACGTTCTCCTGCCAGCTCCTTGACAATGTGGCTCCAACAGCATCCTCCACTTTTGGCTGCCTTTGGGACCCCTGGTCTCTTCTGGAAAGGGAGGGGGAAAGCATTTCCTTTTCTGGAAGGACTTTTTGTGACTGCGAAGCCGATAGCGCGGCTGTGAAAAGCTTGGAAGGATCTGTGCGAGCGTCACAGCTCTGTCTGTCGGGGCCGAGCTGTGTGTGTGCAGGGATGGGAAGCTGCAGGCCTCGGTGTCACGAGCAGCATGTGCTCATCAGGATTGCTCACCCACACCAAGAGCACCTTCCTGAAAGAGAAACTGAGGCAAGAAGGAAACATGATGCTGTGTTGCACTGACTGACAGCAAGCTTTCGCTCTTCCAACCCGTTCCCTTCCAGCCAAGTCTGAATCATGCACTGTAATCCTACTTCAGCTCTCTCAGCTGAGCTTTTGGAGGGGACTAAAATACTGGGAATAGACTTGGACGGATAATTTACCTGCCAGGAACAGGTGGATATCTCAATCCAAGCAGCTCTTGTGTTTTTGCAGCTGAAAGAAATTCTCTGTCCGAATTCTCTGTCTTATCCACTTTGGTTACTGGAACCACCGTGAAGACTCCTGGTTCACAGATGTGAAACAAATTAGGAAGCTTATGCTGTTGCATTCCTCCTTATTATTTGGAACAAAACAAATCTGGGAGATGCAGAACTTCTTAAAGTAATTATTGTCTGGCTTTCTTTTATAAAAAAAATGCATCTGATTCAGAGAACTCCACGGTTCCTGACGCATTTTTCAGCCTAGGAAAGTCATATCAATTATAAGATTAATTTGTTTTAATTCCCTAAACCAAAAATATTGACTGAATGAGAAATTAACACATGTAGAGCTGCAGATGTCATTTGGCTTCAGATTTCCTGGACGATACAATTATTAATCTTTCATACAGCAGTGTGACAAACCTACGGATTCGCTCTGGAAAATGAGTCTGTGAAGAGAGACACCAAGGCTGCTGAGCTGTAGGTTTTCCCTTAGTACAGGAAGGAAAACAGTGGAATTTTCTAAATAATAAATACAACCAAAATATCTTAAAGGCATATGGTGCGCATCTGCCTCAAATACAGCAATTTAAAGCAGAATAATTAAATGGGAGATGTAATATTCACCTTAGCGTGGGGGAAGTATCTTATTTCGTTTTTAATATAATCTACCAGATTCAGATCATCCGTGATATCTTCTTTAACCATTTATCATGTCTTGGTGAAGACAGTAGATGAGCAAATTGTTTTTTTCCACTTTGTTAGTAACCAAACTTGTGTTTCAAGGCACTGACTGTCATACTCGTATCAAAATGCAGGACTATTTTTAGCTGAATTTATAAATAAATATAGGCTTCTCCCTTATTGTTTCAACTTACTGTTGCCTCCTTAAAAATAGAAAGGTAGAAAAAGCCTCCTGATTAGTTCTCTCCTTTCTTCTTCACCTGAGTACTGAAGGGATCGGGAGCTTTCCATTGGTACATTCGTTCATGACGTTCCAGTTGGAAAAATGCTATCTTTTTTTAGCAAAACCTTTTTAGTTATGTGTTGCACCTGAAGTAAACAAACCAAAAGGCAAATACTATAGGATAAGTATGCAATCTTCTGTAAAGGATAAGTATATTCAGGAGAGAAGATTGCATACGTGTCTTTCTATAGGGAAAAGAGTAGAAATCATTGTGGTTATTTTTCCCACCTTATCCTTTCTTCAGCGTGATGTTGTGTTGTTTGAAGACAGTTCTGTTCCTGAGCCCTGGGTTGAGGAAAATATTCAAGCATGCTGTATAAACAAAGAGGGAATTTATACTCGAAGTAGAATACTGTTCTCTTAAACAGATAACAATTTCACAAGTAAACAGAAGTGATGCTGAGATAAGTTCTGTTTATTTCAAGGGAACATGACAAAGATCCTGAAACTTTCTTTAAAGTGCTGCTGAAACTGAAGGAGCAGGAGCTACCTTTTCACGTGTCCGTCCTTGGGGAGACTTTCACTGACGTTCCAGGTACCTTTTATTTCTGTTTCGTTTTTTTAATTCTTCAATGTAAAGCTACCATAAAATAGATATATCCGGAATTAATTTTCCTGTATTTTGCTATGTTAGTGGAAACAACTTATTTTAATTGGGAAATTGGGAAATTAAGTAATATTGATAGGTTGCACAATTAAAATGATTGGAGACAGCGAGCATTTTTCATTTTACTTAGCCGTATTTACAACTTGTGTTTTATCAGCATGCCTGGATTTATTTAAGCATCC